>NW_021822244.1:874744-967244 GCF_901001165.1 Salmo trutta
CATTGAAATACATCGCTAATCCCACATTATATTCAATAAATACATGTGCCTCATGAACAGTTCCATAGACATTGTCTGGTTATTCATAATCAGGCCTAACTGTATTTTAGGGGACAGAGATAATAGGACGATCATCACAGATACCATTCACATTATTACCAGGAATTGACTCTGATCATTAAATAGAACTGCAGAAGAAAATACTTCTATGTTTAGACCTCACTATAAATGTGTTAGTCTGTTATTAATTAATTAGGTAATGACATGGCGATGACTATTTAAATTATACAAAAATAAACTAATATGATTATTAATGAAATTCACTGCTATTGTTTGTTTATTTTGAAGGTAATTCACACAAATAACATTAGTCTTGTTTCATATCTAATTTGCACATAAAAGTAACAACAATATGCCTCATTAGCCTAAAATGCTTATTCTTGGAATATCCGTTCTCTCGCTCTCTCTCTTCCTCTCTCTTCCTCTCTGGTTAACGCTCTCTTCCTCTCTCTCCTGTTAACGCTCTCTTCCTCTCTCTCCTCTCTTGTTAACACTCTCTTCCTCTCTCTCTCCTCTCTTGTTAACACTCTCTTTCTCTCTCTCCTCTCTTGTTAACACTCTCTTCCTCTCTCTCTCCTCTCTTGTTAACACTCTCTTTCTCTCTCTCCTCTCTTGTTAACACTCTCTTCCTCTCTCTCTCCTCTCTTGTTAATGCTCTCTTCCTCTCTCTCTCCTCTCTTGTTAATGCTCTCTTTCTCTCTCTCTCCTCTCTTGTTAATGCTCTCTTCCTCTCTCTCTCCTCTCTTGTTAACGCTCTCTTTCTCTCTCTCCTCTCTGGTTAACGCTCTCTTTCTCTCTCTCTCCTCTCTTGTTAATGCTCTCTTCCTCTCTCTCTCCCCTCTTGTTAATGCCCTCTTTCTCTCTCTCTCCTCTCTTGTTAACACTCTTCCTTTCTATCCTTCTCTAAATATGTCATTACTTTCTCCTATATATCATTATAATCATCCAATCAGGTAGTCTCTTAACATTGGCCATGCTGTCAATCCAGCATGACTTCTGCCGCGTTCAAAACAACTGGTAACTCGGAACTGGGAAATCTCAATATTTCCGAGTTCCGAGTCTTGAACTCACTGAAGTCTGAGATTTAGTAAGGATCTATGGGATCGGTGTCCCTATACCGGGACCGTTGTTGCTAACGTGCGCTAATGTGACTAGAATGACGCTTTAAGTAACAGCAAACTTTCCAGGACAAAGACATGTCTTATATGGGCAGAATGCATACATTCTTGTTAATCTAACTGCACTATCCAATTTACGGTAGCTATTACAGTGAACAAATACCATGCCGTTGTTTGAGGAGAGTGCACAACAACAAAAAACGTTTATCACGGAAACTGGTTTGATACATTCACCTCTGAAGGTAAATAATGTACTTACATTCAGTAATCTTGTTCTGATTTGTCATCCTGAGGGTCCCAGAGATAAAATGTAGGATAGTTTTGTTTGATAGAATCTATTTTTATATTAAAATGTAGGAACAGGTATCTACAGTTTGAACCTCTGCTGTCTCTGGACCCACACCCACCTCGTCCGGCCATCTAGATGTGTGAATGTTAGTGTTTTTTCTGTAGGAAGCTAATTATCCATCATGTATGACATTCCTGGGAGTGTGTAAACTTCAATTTTGTATTACCATATATTTTTTGTATGTTCTCTATAGTTATCTACTTGAAAATGTATCAATTGACCAATTTGGCACATTTGGGAAGACTTGATAGAAAATATGGTGCAGTATTGCAATGCTTCACTTGATCAGTCTGAAACTTTGCACACACACTGCTGCCATCTGTTGGCCAAAATCTAAATTGTGCTTAAACTCCAATATGATATTATGGTCTTTCTGTTGCATTTCAAATATGATGGAACAAAATAAACATTTGAAAACGCATGTTTTTTGTTTGTATTATCTTTTACCAGATCGAATGTGTTATATTCTCCTACATTAATTTCACTGTCGACATGATTGATGATGGACTGCTAGCTTGCTAGCTAAGATTTTGAAAGTATGATGTTAACATGATCAGTCCAATCAAAGCTACGTAGATTTGATGTAATTTTATAGGTGGCAATTACCATGAGCCTTCTTGGATGGGCACTTATTTTTTTGTATTTTACCCCCTTTTTCGTGATACCCAACTGCGATCCAATTACGATCTTGTCTCATTGCTGCAACTCCCCAATGGGCTCAGGAGAGGTGAAAGTCGAGTCATGGATCCTGCGAAACACTACCCACCAAACCACGCTTCTTAACACCCACCCGCTTAACCCGGAAGCCAGCTGCACCAAAATGTCGGAGGAAACACCGCCCAACTGACGACCGAAGTCAGCCTGCAGGCGCCCGGCCCGACACAAGGAGTCGCTAGAGCGCCATGAGCCAAGTAAAGCCCCCCTGGCCAAACTCTCCCCTTACCCGGACGACACTGGGCCAATTGTGCAGCGCCCTATGGGACTCCCGGTCACGGCCAGTTGTGACACAGCCTGGGATCGAACCCGGGTCTGTAGTGACACCTCAAGCACTGCAATACAGTGCCTGAGACTTCTGCGCCACTCGGGAGGCCGGATGGGCACTTCTAATGTAACTCTATGGCAGCACCCAAGGTGCTTGAATTTATTTTCTGGTGAAGTACTGTCCCCATGAGTGACAGAACACTGAGCCAATCACAGCGCAACTAGAGAATATTACCAACCCCTACGCTCCATATATAACAGGTTGGGCTTAAAACAGTCCTGAATGACGGGTCACCACTGGATACGGAGCTTTCGGAAGCAGGAAATAGCACCCTATTCCCTATAGTGCACTACTTCTGACCAGAACTCTATAGGCCCTGGTCAAAAGTAGTGCACTAAATAGGGACTGTGGTGTAGTTTCGGCTTCCCCCATAGAAAGAGCTAGGTAGACTTTACTCTAGGATAGATTTATTTAGCCTGATCTCAAAATGATGAAAAATAAAATTCTGAGCGGATCAGATGTGTATATTAATAGAAATGTTTATGTTCTCTATTCCCAGGACAGAATGAACTCTCTCTCTTCATCACACCAGAAGAGGAGGAGAAACTGTTTTGATATTATGCAAAGAAAAGATGAAGATTGGTTCTCAGAAATAGGCCTATAAATATTGAAGGAGAAAATATTAGCTATAGACCAGGGATCATCAACTAGATTCAGCCAATCATCAACTAGATTCAGCCAATCATCAACTAGATTCAGCCAATCATCAACTAGATTCAGCCAATCGTCAACTAGATTCAGCCAATCATCAACTAGATTCAGCCATGGGCTAGTTTCTTCTGGAGCGGATGGCCAGTGTGCCAGAACATAATTACTAATCATTTGTAGACTCCAAATCGACCGCAAGAAGCCCAAGCAGATACAATATTTGACTAAAACATGTCAAACCTTGCTTACAGTTGTATACAATCACATATATCTCTCTATTATGCATGGGAATACTTTAGAACAGATTTAAGAAATTAAAATCACTTGGATCTGATTTGCTGGTGTTTTTACAGTTTTATGTCCAACATTATTTTTTTACTAAAAATAAATATTTATACATATTTTTGGTCAGAAAACGTATATACTGTATATTGTGACAGACAGCAGGGCTATAGACTGTATATTGTGACAGACAGCAGGGCTATAGACTGTATATTGTGACAGACAGCAGGGCTATAGACTGTATATTGTGACAGACAGCAGGGCTATAGACTATATATTGTGACAGACAGCAGGGCTACAGACTGTATATTGTGACAGACAGCAGGACTACAGACTGTATATTGTGACAGACAGCAGGGCTATAGACTGTATATTGTGACAGACAGCAGGGCTATAGACTGTATATTGTGACAGACAGCAGGGCTATAGACTGTATATTGTGACAGACAGCAGGGCTATAGACTGTATATTGTGACAGACAGCAGGGCTACAGACTGTATATTGTGACAGACAGCAGGGCTATAGACTGTATATTGTGACAGACAGCAGGGCTATAGACTGTATATTGTGACAGACAGCAGGTCTACAGACTGTATATTGTGACAGACAGCAGGGCTACAGACTGTATATTGTGACAGACAGCAGGGCTATAGACTGTATATTGTGACAGACAGCAGGGCTACAGACTGTATGTATATTGTGACAGACAGCAGGACTACAGACTGTATATTGTGACAGACAGCAGGGCTATAGACTGTATATTGTGACAGACAGCAGGGCTATAGACTGTATATTGTGACAGACAGCAGGACTACAGACTGTATATTGTGACAGACAGCAGGGCTACAGACTGTATATTGTGACAGACAGCAGGGCTATAGACTGTATATTGTGACAGACAGCAGGTCTACAGACTGTATATTGTGACAGACAGCAGGGCTATAGACTGTATATTGTGACAGACAGCAGGTCTACAGACTGTATATTGTGACAGACAGCAGGGCTACAGACTGTATATTGTGACAGACAGCAGGGCTATAGACTGTATATTGTGACAGACAGCAGGGCTACAGACTGTATATTGTGACAGACAGCAGGACTACAGACTGTATATTGTGACAGACAGCAGGACTACAGACTGTATATTGTGACAGACAGCAGGGCTACAGACTGTATATTGTGACAGACAGCAGGGCTACAGACTGTATATTGTGACAGACAGCAGGGCTATAGACTGTATATTGTGACAGACAGCAGGGCTACAGACTGTATGTATATTGTGACAGACAGCAGGACTACAGACTGTATATTGTGACAGACAGCAGGACTACAGACTGTATATTGTGACAGACAGCAGGGCTATAGACTGTATATTGTGACAGACAGCAGGGCTATAGACTGTATATTGTGACAGACAGCAGGACTACAGACTGTATATTGTGACAGACAGCAGGGCTACAGACTGTATATTGTGACAGACAGCAGGGCTATAGACTGTATATTGTGACAGACAGCAGGTCTACAGACTGTATATTGTGACAGACAGCAGGGCTATAGACTGTATATTGTGACAGACAGCAGGTCTACAGACTGTATATTGTGACAGACAGCAGGGCTACAGACTGTATATTGTGACAGACAGCAGGGCTATAGACTGTATATTGTGACAGACAGCAGGGCTACAGACTGTATATTGTGACAGACAGCAGGACTACAGACTGTATATTGTGACAGACAGCAGGGCTATAGACTGTATATTGTGACAGACAGCAGGGCTACAGACTGTATATTGTGACAGACAGCAGGACTACAGACTGTATATTGTGACAGACAGCAGGACTACAGACTGTATATTGTGACAGACAGCAGGGCTACAGACTGTATATTGTGACAGACAGCAGCGCTATAGACTGTATATTGTGACAGACAGCAGGGTTATAGACTGTATATTGTGACAGACAGCAGGGCTATAGACTGTATATTGTGACAGACAGCAGGACTACAGACTGTATATTGTGACAGACAGCAGGGCTATAGACTGTATATTGTGACAGACAGCAGGGCTACAGACTGTATATTGTGACAGACAACAGCGCTATAGACTGTATATTGTGACAGACAGCAGGGTTATAGACTGTATATTGTGACAGACAGCAGGGCTATAGACTGTATATTGTGACAGACAGCAGGGCTATAGACTGTATATTGTGACAGACAGCAGGTATAGAATGTATATTGTGACAGACAGCAGGTCTACAGACTGTATATTGTGACAGACAGCAGGGCTATAGACTGTATATTGTGACAGACAGCAGGGCTACAGACTGTATGTATATTGTGACAGACAGCAGGACTACAGACTGTATATTGTGACAGACAGCAGGGCTATAGACTGTATATTGTGACAGACAGCAGGGCTATAGACTGTATATTGTGACAGACAGCAGGACTACAGACTGTATATTGTGACAGACAGCAGGGCTACAGACTGTATATTGTGACAGACAGCAGGGCTATAGACTGTATATTGTGACAGACAGCAGGTCTACAGACTGTATATTGTGACAGACAGCAGGGCTATAGACTGTATATTGTGACAGACAGCAGGTCTACAGACTGTATATTGTGACAGACAGCAGGGCTACAGACTGTATATTGTGACAGACAGCAGGGCTATAGACTGTATATTGTGACAGACAGCAGGGCTACAGACTGTATATTGTGACAGACAGCAGGACTACAGACTGTATATTGTGACAGACAGCAGGGCTATAGACTGTATATTGTGACAGACAGCAGGGCTACAGACTGTATATTGTGACAGACAGCAGGGCTACAGACTGTATATTGTGACAGACAGCAGGGCTATAGACTGTATATTGTGACAGACAGCAGGGCTACAGACTGTATGTATATTGTGACAGACAGCAGGACTACAGACTGTATATTGTGACAGACAGCAGGGCTATAGACTGTATATTGTGACAGACAGCAGGGCTATAGACTGTATATTGTGACAGACAGCAGGACTACAGACTGTATATTGTGACAGACAGCACGGCTACAGACTGTATATTGTGACAGACAGCAGGGCTATAGACTGTATATTGTGACAGACAGCAGGTCTACAGACTGTATATTGTGACAGACAGCAGGGCTATAGACTGTATATTGTGACAGACAGCAGGTCTACAGACTGTATATTGTGACAGACAGCAGGGCTACAGACTGTATATTGTGACAGACAGCAGGGCTATAGACTGTATATTGTGACAGACAGCAGGGCTACAGACTGTATATTGTGACAGACAGCAGGACTACAGACTGTATATTGTGACAGACAGCAGGGCTATAGACTGTATATTGTGACAGACAGCAGGGCTATAGACTGTATATTGTGACAGACAGCAGGACTACAGACTGTATATTGTGACAGACAGCAGGACTACAGACTGTATATTGTGACAGACAGCAGGGCTACAGACTGTATATTGTGACAGACAGCAGCGCTATAGACTGTATATTGTGACAGACAGCAGGGTTATAGACTGTATATTGTGACAGACAGCAGGGCTATAGACTGTATATTGTGACAGACAGCAGGACTACAGACTGTATATTGTGACAGACAGCAGGGCTATAGACTGTATATTGTGACAGACAGCAGGGCTACAGACTGTATATTGTGACAGACAACAGCGCTATAGACTGTATATTGTGACAGACAGCAGGGTTATAGACTGTATATTGTGACAGACAGCAGGGCTATAGACTGTATATTGTGACAGACAGCAGGGCTATAGACTGTATATTGTGACAGACAGCAGGTATAGAATGTATATTGTGACAGACAGCAGGGCTATAGACTGTATATTGTGACAGACAGCAGGACTATAGACTGTATATTGTGACAGACAGCAGGGCTACAGACTGTATATTGTGACAGACAGCAGGACTATAGAATGTATATTGTGACAGACAGCAGGGCTATAGACTGTATATTGTGACAGACAGCAGGGCTACAGACTGTATATTGTGACAGACAGCAGGACTATAGAATGTATATTGTGACAGACAGCAGGGCTATAGACTGTATATTGTGACAGACAGCAGGACTATAGACTGTATATTGTGACAGACAGCAGGTATAGACTGTATATTGTGACAGACAGCAGGACTATAGACTGTATATTGTGACAGACAGCAGGGCTATAGACTGTATATTGTGACAGACAGCAGGACTATAGACTGTATATTGTGACAGACAGCAGGTATAGACTGTATATTGTGACAGACAGCAGGGCTATAGACTGTATATTGTGACAGACAGCAGGACTATAGACTGTATATTGTGACAGACAGCAGGTATAGACTGTATATTGTGACAGACAGCAGGGCTATAGACTGTATATTGTGACAGACAGCAGGGCTATAGACTGTATATTGTGACAGACAGCAGGTATAGACTGTATATTGTGACAGACAGCAGGTATAGACTGTATATTGTGACAGACAGCAGGGCTACAGACTGTATATTGTGACAGACAGCAGGTATAGACTGTATATTGTGACAGACAGCAGGGCTACGCCGGTTCTCTCTCCACCATCAGATGGCGCTAACATACAGTACTTCTATAACGTTTTCTCATCGTGTTTCAGATGGCGTTTACATATTTCTGTAAAGTTCTCTCATCGTTTTTCGTTGGAAAAATGTAACCACCACGCCTAGTATATCATCCATTACAAATAACTCATAGAATATGCTCATTCCCAATTAGCCTATAATAATGCATATTTGTAGATTATTAGGCTATTGTAGGCTATTTTACACGTGTATTGACCATTGAACGTGTATTTAGTCCGTGAGATGTTAGGAAATACGACTTCACTTTTTTTTTACGAAAGTTTTGTGTTTCAACCCCCCAACAAATCCGCTGCCGAAGCCGAGCAAACAATGCGCACCTGGCACGCTGCATGGGCCGCACAAGAGAGAGAGCGGGACAGGCAAAAGTCTACTAGGCGGACACCTCCAAAGTGCCAACTGTCCCAACATTGGGACATTCCTTTACACGGGTCGCCCTCTGAATAAAACCAAGCATGCCTGGTAATGTTTGTCAAAGGGTGGTAATAATGTATGTAATAGGGGTGTAATAAGGTATTACGCTCTTACATTACGTTAGTGTGGGCTACACATGTCATTTGAACTTCAGCACAGCGCTCGGCAGTGTTCTGTGTGGATAGAAATGTGATTTGCTTAGTGGGATTGCCCTTCGAGGTTTGCTCCACCCAAAGAGGATATGGGCTGTTGGAGCAGGGACTGGGTTATGTTGCCAAAAAAAAGCGCCGTTAGCTGAAGTTGCTGAACTACTGGAAAGCCATGCCGAGAAGGTCGGGGGTAAAGTCCTTTGCAAGTTTTAATCACATGGCATTTTAAGAATGCGTCAAAGATGGCGGTAGCTACAGTAATTTCGGGGAACAGAGTACAAAAAAGTGGATTTTTGGAGGTTTTAGTGAGGGACCGATGGCACAAAGTTTTGGCTAACTTGAACGAAGAAACTCTAACGCTGAGCTGCGAGGACCTGGGAGAGAATGTGACCCTAAACGGCATCACCAATGGATCTTACGGGTGCAACGCAACTCACCCGGATCACACAAACAGTCCGAAAACTGCGGTGAGGACCGCTTTCACGGATTTACAGGACCAAGTCCCAGAGGCGATTGCCAACCGAAAAAGATGTGTGAAAGTAATAAAGCAAGAGGTAGGAGGACTCGGCATCAGCATAAAGGGAGGAAAAGAGAATAAAATGCCCATACTTATTAGTAAGATCTTCAAAGGTCTGGCTGCGGATCAAACCCAAGCCTTATATGTCGGTGACGCGATTCTGTCGGTGAACGGTGTGAACCTGCGGGACGCTACGCATGACGAGGCGGTGCAGGGGCTCAAACGAGCCGGGAGAGAGGTGACGCTAGAAGGTAAGAACGGAACGGGACCAACTGTCGTTCGATACATTCTTTCTTGGTGAAGTGGGGGGGCCCGGGGGCATCCTCGAATCTATATGCAGGCTGCCAGAGGAATTACGCACATGAATATTTCTGCTCTCAAACATATGAGTGATCAACCTCTGTCAACTGGGCCAACAAACAAACATTATTCTTTTTTTCCTTCAATTTTCGAAATACTTTCAATATTATTCATTTCCATGTCTGCTCAATGCCGGGGCAAAAGGATGGCTATTTGAAACTCCAAAATAGTGTTAAATTTTTTGGGGCAATAATGGAAAACTGAAAAAATCTTATGTTGTTTCTTGCAATAGCCTTACGTGACTTTAAAGATTATTTATCTCGAAACTGTGATTCCTAAAAGATGTGTCTGGAGATTTGTTCAACTCAAATCAGGAATGAGCAGGGACAGCTCTACCATAATGACCTCTTCATGTTCTCATTACATGTAGTGCAACAAGACCACTCATAGTCTGGAAAGTTCTCTAATTAAGCAATAATGCATGAGGAGGTGTGGTCTAAGGGCTGTTCTGGATACAGCCCTTAGCCGTGGTATATTGGCCATATACCACAGACCCCAGAGGTGCCTTATAGAATAAATATATTTAAACAAACAATATTGGAATTACCATGGTAACAACCAACTATCAACTCTCTGGCTGATTGATAGATTATGATAGAATATGAATGTTGAATGAAGTAAAACATCAACTCTCTGGCTGATTGATAGATTATGATAGAATATGAATGTTGAATGAGAGAGTGCTGACAAATCTGATAGAATGGTTGTTTTTATTGGGGATTTTTTTAATGAATTATTTTCCACAAATGTTTCAATTGAACTTTTACTTTTAGAGGCAAAAATATATCTGTTTTGAGTATCTGTTGTCAACTCTGTAAGTGGCTTGTCAACTCTGTCACTTGATGGCTAAGCACCGTAACACCTATTTTTTTGTCAGTATTCGGAGAAAAGAATGTGTAATCCCTGTTCTGCAACATATGCTTAAACAATTGAACTACTCTCTGTGCAAGACCTAAGGGTTAATGTTTGCTTTATAAATGTTGTTTTACATTCTAAATCTAGAAAAACTAAAATTAGCCATGGAGCATTACATAGTGCTATAAAACAAAACAAAAATGATTGTAATTTATCAAAAGGGTTTTATTTTGTTCTCCATACATTTTCACCTGCAAAAATAAAAGTTTTCAACGTCAACAGTTTACGGAATAAGGAAATAATTGTATGTCCTTGTTCCTTGTTGATAAATATTTAGGTGACTCCCTCTCCATGTTGCGAAATCAAATACTTTGAATTTCTGAGGAAAGCTTTATCATCCAACCTTGGGAATCACAGGACTGGGAGTGTAATATCAAGTTTTAACCAA
The DNA here is from genome assembly GCF_901001165.1 of Salmo trutta. NCBI lineage: Eukaryota > Metazoa > Chordata > Actinopteri > Salmoniformes > Salmonidae > Salmo > Salmo trutta. The sequence continues at coordinate 885,629 of NW_021822244.1, forward strand.
AACAATACAGGCTTACACACACACACACACACACACACACACACACACACACACACACACACACACAGAGCAGGGTTATTACAGTTCCAGCAGAAGGAAGCAGGGTAGGGCAGAGGTCTGCTGTAATGATAAGCTCAAAGACAGTACGGGGTTTGAGTCAGAGGAGGCTAGTGGGAGGAGCTGTAGGAGGGCGGCCTCATTGTAATCACTGGAATGGAACTATTGGAACAGTATCAAACATATGGAAACCACATGTTTGACTCCATTCCATGTATTTCATTCCAGCCATTACAATGAGCCTGTCCTCCTACAGCTCCCCCACCAGCCTCCACTGGTTGGAATGCATTGCCCTCCTGAGAGTTCTCACACTCCTGAAATTCATCATGTGTGTCTGTAAAGACTGTTCTGAAGAGCTAATAACAGGATGTACATACTGTAGCATGTTCTATGTTTGTGAATTATGAATGAAGCATGGGGATAATGTGCAGCAATGACTACAACATGATCACAATGTATGCCTTTGAGTACACCGTGTATGAGATACAGTATTGTACTTGAGAAGCTGAGTTCTGGTCAGAGGAATTGGAGTGAAGATGAGGAAACAGCTGATTTGTGCGTTACTGAATAACTCAGAGGACTCCCATGTTTCAGCTTCTCTCTCAGTTGAAGCCTCACTACACCAGAGGACTCCCATGTTTCAGCTTCTCTCTCAGTTGAAGCCTCACTACACCAGAGAACTCCCATGATTCAGCTTCTCTCTCAGTTGAAGCCTCACTACACCAGAGGACTCCCATGTTTCAGCTTCTCTCTCAGTTGAAGCCTCACTACACCAGAGAACTCCCATGATTCAGCTTCTCTCTCAGTTGAAGCCTCACTACACCAGAGGACTCCCATGTTTCAGTTTCTCTCTCAGTTGAAGCCTCACTACACCAGAGAACTCCCATGATTCAGCTTCTCTCTCAGTTGAAGCCTCACTACACCAGAGGACTCCCATGTTTCAGCTTCTCTCTCAGTTGAAGCCTCACTACACCAGAGAACTCCCATGATTCAGCTTCTCTCTCAGTTGAAGCCTCACTACACCAGAGAACTCCCATGATTCAGCTTCTCTCTCAGTTGAAGCCTCACTACACCAGAGAACTCCCATGATTCAGCTTCTCTCTCAGTTGAAGCCTCACTACACCAGAGGACTCCCGTGTTTCAGCTTCTCTTTCACATTGTTTGTATTACACACACACACACACACACACACACACACACACACACACACACACACACACACACACACACACACACACACACACACACACACACACACACACACACACACACACACACACACACACACACACACACACACACACACGCAATGATGTTATATCCTGTGTAATACACAGGTTGTAAACATTCGTGGTAGTCTCTAGTGACAGAAGTGACCTCTCATTGAGTCTACTGCCTGGCTGTCATCACATTCACCTGTGTGTGTGTGTGTGTGTGATCAGCAGACAGTCTGGACTACAACACTCTCTGCAAGTTGACTGGTGGTTGTGTCATCAGAGAAGCTCTCATGACTACACCAGCTGTTAGTAGTAGTGAGACCACACACACACACACACACACACACACACACACACACACACACACACACACACACACACACACACACACACACACACTGTGATGACAGCTAGGCAGTAGACAGTAGAGACTCAATGAGACACACACACACACACACAAACACACACACACACACACACACACACACACACAAACACACACACACACACACACACACTGTGATGACAGAGTGAACCATCTACTCCTCGCCCTAATACAGTTTAGAAAACAGTTTTCTCAACACTCCTATTATCCACTCTGTGAATTTACTGTTTGATTCATTTACTTTGACTCAATTCATTATATGAATATGGTCCTTTAACTAGTTTTCCATAAGCTACAGTACAGACGGCCCTACAGGTTGTTCTTCACATACAAGTCATGTTATGAACACAGTCAATCTCACTGTGATATTGTTGAATATTTCTGCTAAAGTTCATATAAACTGTAGTCCATTTAACTGGGCATTCAAGTACCTTGTTCTTGCTTTGATAAGATCAAACATTTTCAGGCGGCAGAGGGAAAAAGACACCTTGTAGACCTCTGTGTGTTCTGTAAAAGGTGTTTTGTTCTGTAGCAGTATCTACCTGCCATTCAGTGGAGGTAAAAAGAGCTCTATTCTATTCTGCAATTAAAGTCTCATAAAAAGGCCCCTTTTGTTCCCGGTTCTTTTACTCATCCAGAAGTCACGTCAAATTAGCCATTTTCTTCTCTCAGCTCAATAAGAGCAGCTAACAAAGCTCTCCATTCTGTACCCATGTTAATAATATAACTATCTCTAATGGCTGTGTCTAGTTAACAGGCTGACAACACAAAGACTTGGTTATTATTACACCTGACAATAGGGCAGATAGATTTAATGTTATTTCAGAATTCAGAGACATCCTGGCTTCTATAATGTCTTCCATTGTATGGATAATAACTGAAGAAGAAATGACTTGCAGCCAACCATTAGGTTGAGATTCTCTAAATGACTTGGGGTTTCTACCAGCTGGGTTTCTATGGGGACGTTGGTTCATTCAGAAAGCTAATTCGGCTCGTTTTTCTACGAGCAAGCAGGATGGAGTAGAGACATACTGCCCAAACCACATGCATTAACAGGAAAATGTGGTCGAATAGTAAGAACACGACCCAACTAAGATACATTTTTAGATGCTATTTCTATTTCAAAGCAGTCATTATTCTCTCGTGCTATATTTTACAAATACATTAATTATCAAAATGGAAATCTTGCAAGTTAATTATTCAGATTCAGTTTGAGCTCATGTCTTTTGTAGCAAGAACAATCCCCACAGGAAGTACAGACTCCTAGGCAGGAAGTACAGACTCCTAGGCAGGAAGTACAGACTCCTAGGCAGGAAGTACAGACTCCTAGGCAGGAAGTACAGACTCCTAGACAGGAATTACAGACTCCTAGGCAGGAAGTACAGACTCCTAGGCAGGAAGTACAGACTCCTAGGCAGGAAGTACAGACTCCTAGATAGGAATTACAGACTCCTAGGCAGGAAGTACAGACTCCTAGGCAGGAAGTACAGACTCCTAGGCAGGAAGTACAGACTCCTAGACAGGAATTACAGACTCCTAGGCAGGAAGTACAGACTCCTAGGCAGGAAGTACAGACTCCTAGGCAGGAAGTACAGACTCCTAGATAGGAATTACAGACTCCTAGGCAGGAAGTACAGACTCCTAGGCAGGAAGTACAGACTCCTAGGCAGGAAGTACAGACTCATAGGCATAGAAATAATCATAAACATAATGAACCCCTCCTACTTTTATTTTCCCCTCTACTAAGATGGAACATTTCTATTTTGGAACAGAGTTAAAAACATACAGGTACAGAAACTAAGGATTCTGGTTACGAGATAACTTATCCTCATTACTTATACGTCACTGTCATTGACTCATTCAGTTATCAGGAAGTTTGGTTGAGTTTCTACACACACACACACACACACACAGAGCAGGGTTATTGCAGTTCCAGCAGAAGGAAGCAGGGTAGAGCAGAGGTCTGCTGTAATGATAAGCTCAAAGACAGTACGGGGTTTGAGTCAGAGGAGGCTAAAGAACAGGGCCTGTCCTCGTGTTTCAGGAGAGGTTTCTTTACTTCGTTCCTTAAAGAACAGGGCCCTGTCCTCGTGTTTCAGGGGAGGTTTCTTTATTTCGTTCCTTAAAGAACAGGACCTGTCCTCGTGTTTCAGGGGAGGTTTCTTTACTTCGTTCCTTAAAGAACAGGGCCTGTCCTCGTGTTTCAGGGGAGGTTTCTTTACTTCGTTCCTTAAAGAACAGGGCCTGTACTCGTATATCAGTGGAGGTTTCTTTACTTCGTTCCTTAAAGAACAGGGCCCGTCCTCGTGTTTCAGGGGAGGTTTCTTTACTTCGTTCCTTAAAGAACAGGGCCTGTCCTCGTGTTTCAGGGGAGGTTTCTTTATTTCGTTCCTTAAAGAACAGGACCTGTCCTCGTGTTTCAGGGGAGGTTTCTTTACTTCGTTCCTTAAAGAACAGGGCCTGTCCTCGTGTTTCAGGGGAGGTTTCTTTATTTCGTTCCTTAAAGAACAGGGCCCGTCCTCGTGTTTCAGGGGAGGTTTCTTTATTTCGTTCCTTAAAGAACAGGGCCCGTCCTCGTGTTTCAGGGGAGGTTTCTTTACTTCGTTCCTTAAAGAACAGGGCCTGTCCTCGTGTTTCAGGGGAGGTTTTCTTTACTTCGTTCCTTAAAGAACAGGGCCTGTCCTCGTGTTTCAGGGGAGGTTTCTTTACTTCGTTCCTTAAAGAACAGGGCCTGTACTCGTATATCAGTGGAGGTTTCTTTACTTCGTTCCTTAAAGAACAGGGCCCGTCCTCGTGTTTCAGGGGAGGTTTCTTTACTTCGTTCCTTAAAGAACAGGGCCTGTCCTCGTGTTTCAGGGGAGGTTTCTTTATTTCGTTCCTTAAAGAACAGGGCCCGTCCTCGTGTTTCAGGGGAGGTTTCTTTACTTCGTTCCTTAAAGAACAGGGCCTGTCCTCGTGTTTCAGGGGAGGTTTCTTTATTTCGTTCCTTAAAGAACAGGGCCTGTCCTCGTGTTTCAGGGGAGGTTTCTTTACTTCGTTCCATAAAGAACAGGGCCTGTCCTCGTGTTTCAGGGGAGGTTTCTTTACTTCGTTCCTTAAAGAACAGGGCCTGTCCTCGTGTTTCAGGGGAAGTTTCTTTACTTCGTTCCTTAAAGAACAGGGCCCGTCCTCGTGTTTCAGTGGAGGTTTCTTTACTTCGTTCCTTAAAGAACAGGGCCTGTCCTCGTGTTTCAGGGGAAGTTTCTTTACTTCGTTCCTTAAAGAACAGGGCCTGTCCTCGTGTTTCAGTGGAGGTTTCTTTACTTCGTTCCTTAAAGAACAGGGCCTGTCCTCGTGTTTCAGTGAAGGTTTCTTTACTTCGTTCCTTAAAGAACAGGGCCTGTCCTCGTGTTTCAGTGGAGGTTTCTTAACTTCGTTCCTTAAAGAACAGGGCCTGTCCTCGTGTTTCAGTGGAGGTTTCTTTACTTCGTTTCTTAAAGAACAGGGCCTGTACTCGTATATCAGTGGAGGTTTCTTTACTTCGTTCCTTAAAGAACAGGGCCTGTCCTCGTGTTTCAGGGGAAGTTTCTTTACTTCGTTCCTTAAAGAACAGGGCCTGTCCTCGTGTTTCAGGGGAAGTTTCTTTACTTCGTTCCTTAAAGAACAGGGCCCGTCCTCGTGTTTCAGGGGAGGTTTCTGAGGGGAGGACGGCTCATAATAATAGCCAGAACGGAGTTGATGGAACGGCATCAAACACATGGAAACCATGGAAACCATGTGTTTGATGTATTTGATACCATTCCACTCATTCTGCTCCAGCCATTACCACAAGCTCCGTCCTCCCTAATTAAGGTTCCACCAACCTCCTGTGTCGTGTTTGTACACCTTTTGAGTACATCTTTGTCATATTATCCTCTGAAACCTTCCCTTGGATTGATGTAAAACGAACAGTGAAATCCCAAACTGTTTATCAGCTGATACGTTTAGAGCTCCATAGTTCAGGATTATAAACTGTTAAAACCTATTATATTTCTGCAATATATTGCCACTTCTTCTTGGAGATTGATGTAATGCAGTCAGACAGATCACTGTTGGTGGAAGCATATCCCTGCCTTTTGCAGTGAGTAAATGGTTGACATCAGTGTTGTTCACATGGCCCTGTAATTTAAACTAAGGTCTCCATACAGTCTGATACATTTGTTTATAGCAGGGTAATAATAGCTATGTTATTCATGTCTACTGTGACTCGTGATCAATGCTGTGGATTTAACGTGATTCACAGATTGTGTCTATGAAACACTTTAGCCACCAAATGACCAATGAATCCCATGTCCCAGAGCTGTGGTCTTTGGTTGGATTAGGCCTCTTGTGTGGTGTGGAATACTTCTAATGACTAATCTCTCAGCTGTTGGCCAGGTTCACATCCATAGTTTGGAGCGATCCATCTAATCCTCTCAAACAATGCCAACCAACGTTTTCCCATGGAGGTGCAATATCTTTGAGTTCACAGAAAGTGTTAAACTGGGTACAAGGTATGATGTGTGTTGTGACTCATAGAAGTGAGTTCAGAACACGTTATAGAAGGAATTAACACTTATAACAGACCTGGACCACTAACAGAACTGGACCACTAACAGAACTGGACCACTAATAGAACTGGACCACTGATAGAACTGGACCACTAACAGAACTGGACCACTAACAGAACTGGACCACTAATAGAACTGGACCAGTGATAGAACTGTATAATAGAACTGGACCACCAATAGAACTGGACCACCAATAGAACTGGACCACCAATAGAACTGGACCACTAATAGAACTGGACCACTAATAGAACTATAATATAACTGTATAATAGAACTGGACCACTAATAGAACTGGACCACTAATAGAACTGGACCACTAATAGAACTGTATAATAGAACTGGACCACTAATAGAACCGGACCACTAATAGAACTGGACCACTAATAGAACTGGACCACTAATAGAACTGTATAATATAATTGGACCACTAATAGAACTGGACCACTAATAGAACTGGACCACTAATAGAACTGTGTAATAGAACTGGACCACTAATAGAACTGTGTAATAGAACTGGACCACTGATAGAACTGGACCACTAATAGAACTGGACCACTAATAGAACTGTGCAATATAATTGGACCACTAATAGAACTGGACCACTAATAGAACTGGACCACTAATAGAACTGTGTAATAGAACTGGACCACTAATAGAACTGGACCACTAATAGAACTGGACCACTAATAGAACTGGACCACTAATAGAACTGTGTAATATAATTGGACCACTAATAGAACTGTATAATAGAACTGGACCACTAATAGAACTGGACCACTAATAGAACTGGACCACTAATAGAACTGTGTAATAGAACTTGACCACTAATAGAACTGTGTAATATAATTGGACCACTAATAGAACTGGACCACTAATAGAACTGGACCACTAATAGAACTGTGTAATAGAACTGGACCACTAATAGAACTGTGTAATATAATTGGACCACTAATAGAACTGTGTAATATAATTGGACCACTAATAGAACTAGACCACTAATAGAACTGGACCACTAATAGAACTGTATAATATAATTGGACCATTAATAGAACTAGACCACTAATAGAACTGGACCACTAATAGAACTGGACCACTAATAGAACTGGACCACTAATAGAACTGTGTAATATAATTGGACCACTAATAGAACTGGACCACCAATAGAACTGTTTAATATAATTGGACCACTAATAGAACTGGACCACTAATAGAACTGGACCACAAATAGAACTGTGTAATATAATTGGACCACTAATAGAACTGTGTAATAGAACTGGACCACTAATAGAACTGTGTAATATAATTGGACCACTAATAGAACTGGACCACTAATAGAACTGGACCACTAATAGAACTGGACCACTAATAGAACTGTGTAATATAATTGGACCACTAATAGAACTGTGTAATAGAACTGGACCACTAATAGAACTGTATAATATAATTGGACCACTAATAGAACTGTGTAATATAATTGGACCACTAATAGAACTGGACCACTAATAGAACTGTGTAATATAATTGGACCACTAATAGAACTGGACCACTAATAGAACTGTGTAATATAATTGGACCACTAATAGAACTGTACCACTAATAGAACTGGACCACTAATAGAACTGTGTAATACTAATAGAACTGGACCACTAATAGAACTGGACCACTAATAGAACTGGACCACTAATAGAACTGTGTAATATAATTGGACCACTAATAGAACTGGACCACTAATAGAACTGTGTAATATAATTGGACCACTAATAGAACTGTGTAATATAATTGGACCACTAATAGAACTGGACCACTAATAGAACTGGACCACTAATAGAACTGGACCACTAATAGAACTGTGTAATATATTTGGACCACTAATAGAACTGGACCACTAATAGAACTGTGTAATATAATTGGACCACTAATAGAACTGGACCACTAATAGAACTGTATAATAGAACTGGACCACTAATAGAACTGGACCACTAATAGAACTGGACCACTAATAGAACTGTGTAATATAATTGGACCACTAATAGAACTGGACCACTAATAGAACTGTGTAATATAATTGGACCATTAATGGAACTAGACCACTAATAGAACTGGACCACTAATAGAACTGGACCACTAATAGAACTGGACCACTAATAGAACAGTGTAATATAATTGGACCATTAATGGAACTAGACCACTAATAGAACTGGACCACTAATAGAACTGGACCACTAATAGAACTGTGTAATATAATTGGACCACTAATAGAACTGGACCTCTAATAGAACTGGACCACTAATAGAACAGTGTAATATAATTGGACCATTAATGGAACTAGACCACTAATAGAACTGGACCACTAATAGAACTGGACCACTAATAGAACTGTGTAATATAATTGGACCACTAATAGAACTGGACCTCTAATAGAACTGGACCACTAATAGAACTGTGTAATATAATTGGACCACTAATAGAACTGGACCACTAATAGAACTGTGTAATAGAACTGGACCACTAATAGAACTGTGTAATATAATTGGACCACTAATAGAACTGTGTAATATAATTGGACCACTAATAGAACTGGACCACTAATAGAACTGGACCACTAATAGAACTGTGTAATAGAACTGGACCACTAACAGAACTGTGTAATATAATTGGACCACTAATAGAACTGGACCACTAATAGAACTGTGTAATATAATTGGACCACTATTAGAACTGGACCACTAATAGAACTGTGTAATATAATTGGACCACTAATAGAACTGGACCACTAATAGAACTGGACCACTAATAGAACTGTGTAATAGAACTGGACCACTAATAGAACTGTGTAATATAATTGGACCACTAATAGAACTGGACCACTAATAGAACTGTGTAATATAATTGGACCACTAATAGAACTGGACCACTAATAGAACTGTGTAATAGAACTGGACCACTAATAGAACTGGACCACTAATAGAACTGGACCACTAATAGAACTGTGTAATATAATTGGACCACTAATAGAACTGGACCACTAATAGAACTGTGTAATATAATTGGACCACTACCTGCCTGGTACAGATTGTGGGGTTACAGCTGGGTCACTTTTTGAGTCTGCATGTCAATCTCCTCTATAGTATACTAGCTAGCTTTACTAAAGTTACGTTGGCAAGGACTCTTAGCACTATCCTCACCAAAATAACAGCACTTAAAGGCATGACCTGTCTACCAATGAAAACATAGTCAATTATTCCTTTGTCTTGTTGGTCCAGTGATGTACATGTGGGAAGCCAGCCCCTAGACAGGTTGTGAAAAAGCTTACTCATAATTGTCGTCTCTCATATTCCAGTGAAGTACATGAGAGAAGCCACCCCCTATGTGAAGAAGGGTTCTCCTGTGTCAGAGATAGGCTGGGAGACGCCCCCACCTGAGTCCCCGAGGCTGGGTAGCCCCCACTGTGACGTCCCCGTCACCCCCACCATGTCCCTACAGGGGGACAGGAGGTACATCCCCTTAAAGATGTGTTACATCACCAGGAGCATGACTTCTCCAGACCCTGAAAACAGGTAAAGTCTCCAGCATTATTCTGCATTACTATTATTCTGTTTCCCCCCGTATATTATTATCCACAGGGGGCGTAACGGCAGGGGTGCAGAGCTAGGTGGGCTAACACTTCTACAATTATAATTGATTGGATTTATATTGCTAGTGTTTTGCCAGATGCAGTGCCTTCAGAAAGTATTCATACCCCTTCACTTATTCCACATTTTGTTGTGTTACAGCCTGAATTCAAAATCGATTCCATTGATTTTTTCCGCCCACCCATCTACACACAATAACCCATAATTACAAAGTGAAAACATGTTTTTAGAAAATGTATTGAAAATGAAATACAGAAATATCTAATTTACTTAAGTATTCCCACCACTGAGTCAATAATCAAATGTATTTATAACCAATCAATCACATTTATTTATAAAGCCCTTCTTACATCAGCTGATGTCACAAAGTGCTGTACAGAAACCCAGCCTCAATACATGTTGGAATCACATTTGGCAGTGATTACAGCTGTGAGTCTTTCTGGGTAAGTCTCTAAGAGCTTTGCTCACCTGGGTTGTACAATATTTGCACATTATTCTTTTTTTAAATTCTTCAAGCTGTCAAGTTGGTTATTGATTATTGCTAGACAGCCATTTTCAAGTCTTGCCATAGATTTTCAAACCTATATAAGTCAAAACTGTAACTAGGCCACTCAGGAACATTCACTGTCTTCTTGGTTAGCAACTCCAGGATATATTTGGCCTTGTGTTTTAGGTTATTGTCCTGCTGTGAGGTGAACTTGTCTCCCAGTGTCTGTTGGAAAGCAGACTGAACAAGGTTTTCATCTAAGATTTTGCTTGTGCTTAGCTCTATTCTGTTTATTTTATCCTGAAATCTCCATAATCCTTGCCGATGACAAGCATACCCATAACATGATGCAGCCACCACCATGCTTGAAAATATGAAGCATGGTACTCATTAATGTGTTGTGTTCGATTTGCCCCAGACATAACACTTTGTATTCAGGACATGAAGTTAATATCTTTGCCACATTTTTTGCAGTTTTACTTTAGTGCCTTATTGCAAACAGGATGCATGTTTTGGAATATTTGTATTCTGTACTGCCTTCTTTTCACGCTGTCATTTAGGTTAGTATAATTAATATCTTCACCATGCTCAAAGGGATATTCAATGTCTACTCCCCCCCCATCTACCAATAGGTGCCCTTCTTTGCGAGGCATTGGAAAACCTCCCTGGTCTTTATGGTTGAATCTATTTTTAAATTCACTGCTCGACTGAGGGACCTTACAGATAATTGTATGTGTGGGGTACAGAGATGAGGTAGTCATTCAAAAATCATCTTAGAAACTATTATTGCACACAGAGTGAGTCTATGCAACTTATTATGTGACTTGTTAAGCACATCTTTACTCCTGAACATATTTAGGCTTGTCATAACAAAGGAGTTGAATTGACTCAAGACATTTCACCGTTTCATTTTTAAATAATTCGTAAACATAATTCCACTTTGATATTATGGGGTATGGTGTGTAGACCGGTGAATCAAAATCTCAATTTAATCCATTTTGAATCCAGACTGTAACACAACAACATGTGTAAAAAGACAAGGGGTGTGAATCCTTTCTGCAGGCGCTGGAATAAATACAACACATTCAATTGTGAGGGGGGAGGGACTCATCTCATCCACCACCAATGAGAAACTCCCACCACGTGTTTTTCCTGGGATGGTCGTCTCGGTGACAGTCACAGTGGATTAACTGCTATGGTTCTCAACGCTCAGTGTTCAGAGTTTAAGAGATGTTACCTTGATTAACCAGCATAGAGAAACGGTTTCTATTCAACACACATAGCCTACCTTAATTAACCAGCATAGAGAAACGGTTTCTATTCAACACACATAGCCTACCTTAATTAACCAGCATAGAGAAACGGTTTCTATTCAACACACATAGCCTACCTTAATTAACCAGCATAGAGAAACGGTTTCTATTCAACACACATAGCCTACCTTAATTAACCAGCATAGAGAAACGGTTTCTATTCAACACACATAGCCTACCTTAATTAACCAGCATAGAGAAACGGTTTCTATTCAACACACATAGCCTACCTTAATTAACCAGCATAGAGAAACGGTTTCTATTCAACACACATAGCCTACCTTAATTAACCAGCATAGAGAAACGGTTTCTATTCAACACACATAGCCTACCTTAATTAACCAGCATAGAGAAACGGTTTCTATTCAACACACATAGCCTACCTTAATTAACCAGCATAGAGAAACGGTTTCTATTCAACACACATAGCCTACCTTAATTAACCAGCATAGAGAAACGGTTTCTATTCAACACACATAGCCTACCTTAATTAACCAGCATAGAGAAACGGTTTCTATTCAACACACATAGCCTACCTTAATTAACCAGCATAGAGAAACGGTTTCTATTCAACACACATAGCCTACCTTAATTAACCAGCATAGAGAAACGGTTTCTATTCAACACACATAGCCTACCTTAATTAACCAGCATAGAGAAACGGTTTCTATTCAACACACATAGCCTACCTTAATTAACCAGCATAGAGAAACGGTTTCTATTCAACACACATAGCCTACCTTAATTAACCAGCATAGAGAAACGGTTTCTATTCAACACACATAGCCTACCTTAATTAACCAGCATAGAGAAACGGTTTCTATTCAACACACATAGCCTACCTTAATTAACCAGCATAGAGAAACGGTTTCTATTCAACACACATAGCCTACCTTAATTAACCAGCATAGAGAAACGGTTTCTATTCAACACACATAGCCTACCTTAATTAACCAGCATAGAGAAACGGTTTCTATTCAACACACATAGCCTACCTTAATTAACCAGCATAGAGAAACGGTTTCTATTCAACACACATAGCCTACCTTAATTAACCAGCATAGAGAAACGGTTTCTATTCAACACACATAGCCTACCTTAATTAACCAGCATAGAGAAACGGTTTCTATTCAACACACATAGCCTACCTTAATTAACCAGCATAGAGAAACGGTTTCTATTCAACACACATAGCCTACCTTAATTAACCAGCATAGAGAAACGGTTTCTATTCAACACACATAGCCTACCTTAATTAACCAGCATAGAGAAACGGTTTCTATTCAACACACATAGCCTACCTTAATTAACCAGCATAGAGAAACGGTTTCTATTCAACACACATAGCCTACCTTAATTAACCAGCATAGAGAAACGGTTTCTATTCAACACACATAGCCTACCTTAATTAACCAGCATAGAGAAACGGTTTCTATTCAACACACATAGCCTACCTTAATTAACCAGCATAGAGAAACGGTTTCTATTCAACACACATAGCCTACCTTAATTAACCAGCATAGAGAAACGGTTTCTATTCAACACACATAGCCTACCTTAATTAACCAGCATAGAGAAACGGTTTCTATTCAACACACATAGCCTACCTTAATTAACCAGCATAGAGAAACGGTTTCTATTCAACACACATAGCCTACCTTAATTAACCAGCATAGAGAAACGGTTTCTATTCAACACACATAGCCTACCTTAATTAACCAGCATAGAGAAACGGTTTCTATTCAACACACATAGCCTACCTTAATTAACCAGCATAGAGAAACGGTTTCTATTCAACACACATAGCCTACCTTAATTAACCAGCATAGAGAAACGGTTTCTATTCAACACACATAGCCTACCTTAATTAACCAGCATAGAGAAACGGTTTCTATTCAACACACATAGCCTACCTTAATTAACCAGCATAGAGAAACGGTTTCTATTCAACACACATAGCCTACCTTAATTAACCAGCATAGAGAAACGGTTTCTATTCAACACACATAGCCTACCTTAATTAACCAGCATAGAGAAACGGTTTCTATTCAACACACATAGCCTACCTTAATTAACCAGCATAGAGAAACGGTTTCTATTCAACACACATAGCCTACCTTAATTAACCAGCATAGAGAAACGGTTTCTATTCAACACACATAGCCTACCTTAATTAACCAGCATAGAGAAACGGTTTCTATTCAACACACATAGCCTACCTTAATTAACCAGCATAGAGAAACGGTTTCTATTCAACACACATAGCCTACCTTAATTAACCAGCATAGAGAAACGGTTTCTATTCAACACACATAGCCTACCTTAATTAACCAGCATAGAGAAACGGTTTCTATTCAACACACATAGCCTACCTTAATTAACCAGCATAGAGAAACGGTTTCTATTCAACACACATAGCCTACCTTAATTAACCAGCATAGAGAAACGGTTTCTATTCAACACACATAGCCTACCTTAATTAACCAGCATAGAGAAACGGTTTCTATTCAACACACATAGCCTACCTTAATTAACCAGCATAGAGAAACGGTTTCTATTCAACACACATAGCCTACCTTAATTAACCAGCATAGAGAAACGGTTTCTATTCAACACACATAGCCTACCTTAATTAACCAGCATAGAGAAACGGTTTCTATTCAACACACATAGCCTACCTTAATTAACCAGCATAGAGAAACGGTTTCTATTCAACACACATAGCCTACCTTAATTAACCAGCATAGAGAAACGGTTTCTATTCAACACACATAGCCTACCTTAATTAACCAGCATAGAGAAACGGTTTCTATTCAACACACATAGCCTACCTTAATTAACCAGCATAGAGAAACGGTTTCTATTCAACACACATAGCCTACCTTAATTAACCAGCATAGAGAAACGGTTTCTATTCAACACACATAGCCTACCTTAATTAACCAGCATAGAGAAACGGTTTCTATTCAACACACATAGCCTACCTTAATTAACCAGCATAGAGAAACGGTTTCTATTCAACACACATAGCCTACCTTAATTAACCAGCATAGAGAAACGGTTTCTATTCAACACACATAGCCTACCTTAATTAACCAGCATAGAGAAACGGTTTCTATTCAACACACATAGCCTACCTTAATTAACCAGCATAGAGAAACGGTTTCTATTCAACACACATAGCCTACCTTAATTAACCAGCATAGAGAAACGGTTTCTATTCAACACACATAGCCTACCTTAATTAACCAGCATAGAGAAACGGTTTCTATTCAACACACATAGCCTACCTTAATTAACCAGCATAGAGAAACGGTTTCTATTCAACACACATAGCCTACCTTAATTAACCAGCATAGAGAAACGGTTTCTATTCAACACACATAGCCTACCTTAATTAACCAGCATAGAGAAACGGTTTCTATTCAACACACATAGCCTACCTTAATTAACCAGCATAGAGAAACGGTTTCTATTCAACACACATAGCCTACCTTAATTAACCAGCATAGAGAAACGGTTTCTATTCAACACACATAGCCTACCTTAATTAACCAGCATAGAGAAACGGTTTCTATTCAACACACATAGCCTACCTTAATTAACCAGCATAGAGAAACGGTTTCTATTCAACACACATAGCCTACCTTAATTAACCAGCATAGAGAAACGGTTTCTATTCAACACACATAGCCTACCTTAATTAACCAGCATAGAGAAACGGTTTCTATTCAACACACATAGCCTACCTTAATTAACCAGCATAGAGAAACGGTTTCTATTCAACACACATAGCCTACCTTAATTAACCAGCATAGAGAAACGGTTTCTATTCAACACACATAGCCTACCTTAATTAACCAGCATAGAGAAACGGTTTCTATTCAACACACATAGCCTACCTTAATTAACCAGCATAGAGAAACGGTTTCTATTCAACACACATAGCCTACCTTAATTAACCAGCATAGAGAAACGGTTTCTATTCAACACACATAGCCTACCTTAATTAACCAGCATAGAGAAACGGTTTCTATTCAACACACATAGCCTACCTTAATTAACCAGCATAGAGAAACGGTTTCTATTCAACACACATAGCCTACCTTAATTAACCAGCATAGAGAAACGGTTTCTATTCAACACACATAGCCTACCTTAATTAACCAGCATAGAGAAACGGTTTCTATTCAACACACATAGCCTACCTTAATTAACCAGCATAGAGAAACGGTTTCTATTCAACACACATAGCCTACCTTAATTAACCAGCATAGAGAAACGGTTTCTATTCAACACACATAGCCTACCTTAATTAACCAGCATAGAGAAACGGTTTCTATTCAACACACATAGCCTACCTTAATTAACCAGCATAGAGAAACGGTTTCTATTCAACACACATAGCCTACCTTAATTAACCAGCATAGAGAAACGGTTTCTATTCAACACACATAGCCTACCTTAATTAACCAGCATAGAGAAACGGTTTCTATTCAACACACATAGCCTACCTTAATTAACCAGCATAGAGAAACGGTTTCTATTCAACACACATAGCCTACCTTAATTAACCAGCATAGAGAAACGGTTTCTATTCAACACACATAGCCTACCTTAATTAACCAGCATAGAGAAACGGTTTCTATTCAACACACATAGCCTACCTTAATTAACCAGCATAGAGAAACGGTTTCTATTCAACACACATAGCCTACCTTAATTAACCAGCATAGAGAAACGGTTTCTATTCAACACACATAGCCTACCTTAATTAACCAGCATAGAGAAACGGTTTCTATTCAACACACATAGCCTACCTTAATTAACCAGCATAGAGAAACGGTTTCTATTCAACACACATAGCCTACCTTAATTAACCAGCATAGAGAAACGGTTTCTATTCAACACACATAGCCTACCTTAATTAACCAGCATAGAGAAACGGTTTCTATTCAACACACATAGCCTACCTTAATTAACCAGCATAGAGAAACGGTTTCTATTCAACACACATAGCCTACCTTAATTAACCAGCATAGAGAAACGGTTTCTATTCAACACACATAGCCTACCTTAATTAACCAGCATAGAGAAACGGTTTCTATTCAACACACATAGCCTACCTTAATTAACCAGCATAGAGAAACGGTTTCTATTCAACACACATAGCCTACCTTAATTAACCAGCATAGAGAAACGGTTTCTATTCAACACACATAGCCTACCTTAATTAACCAGCATAGAGAAACGGTTTCTATTCAACACACATAGCCTACCTTAATTAACCAGCATAGAGAAACGGTTTCTATTCAACACACATAGCCTACCTTAATTAACCAGCATAGAGAAACGGTTTCTATTCAACACACATAGCCTACCTTAATTAACCAGCATAGAGAAACGGTTTCTATTCAACACACATAGCCTACCTTAATTAACCAGCATAGAGAAACGGTTTCTATTCAACACACATAGCCTACCTTAATTAACCAGCATAGAGAAACGGTTTCTATTCAACACACATAGCCTACCTTAATTAACCAGCATAGAGAAACGGTTTCTATTCAACACACATAGCCTACCTTAATTAACCAGCATAGAGAAACGGTTTCTATTCAACACACATAGCCTACCTTAATTAACCAGCATAGAGAAACGGTTTCTATTCAACACACATAGCCTACCTTAATTAACCAGCATAGAGAAACGGTTTCTATTCAACACACATAGCCTACCTTAATTAACCAGCATAGAGAAACGGTTTCTATTCAACACACATAGCCTACCTTAATTAACCAGCATAGAGAAACGGTTTCTATTCAACACACATAGCCTACCTTAATTAACCAGCATAGAGAAACGGTTTCTATTCAACACACATAGCCTACCTTAATTAACCAGCATAGAGAAACGGTTTCTATTCAACACACATAGCCTACCTTAATTAACCAGCATAGAGAAACGGTTTCTATTCAACACACATAGCCTACCTTAATTAACCAGCATAGAGAAACGGTTTCTATTCAACACACATAGCCTACCTTAATTAACCAGCATAGAGAAACGGTTTCTATTCAACACACATAGCCTACCTTAATTAACCAGCATAGAGAAACGGTTTCTATTCAACACACATAGCCTACCTTAATTAACCAGCATAGAGAAACGGTTTCTATTCAACACACATAGCCTACCTTAATTAACCAGCATAGAGAAACGGTTTCTATTCAACACACATAGCCTACCTTAATTAACCAGCATAGAGAAACGGTTTCTATTCAACACACATAGCCTACCTTAATTAACCAGCATAGAGAAACGGTTTCTATTCAACACACATAGCCTACCTTAATTAACCAGCATAGAGAAACGGTTTCTATTCAACACACATAGCCTACCTTAATTAACCAGCATAGAGAAACGGTTTCTATTCAACACACATAGCCTACCTTAATTAACCAGCATAGAGAAACGGTTTCTATTCAACACACATAGCCTACCTTAATTAACCAGCATAGAGAAACGGTTTCTATTCAACACACATAGCCTACCTTAATTAACCAGCATAGAGAAACGGTTTCTATTCAACACACATAGCCTACCTTAATTAACCAGCATAGAGAAACGGTTTCTATTCAACACACATAGCCTACCTTAATTAACCAGCATAGAGAAACGGTTTCTATTCAACACACATAGCCTACCTTAATTAACCAGCATAGAGAAACGGTTTCTATTCAACACACATAGCCTACCTTAATTAACCAGCATAGAGAAACGGTTTCTATTCAACACACATAGCCTACCTTAATTAACCAGCATAGAGAAACGGTTTCTATTCAACACACATAGCCTACCTTAATTAACCAGCATAGAGAAACGGTTTCTATTCAACACACATAGCCTACCTTAATTAACCAGCATAGAGAAACGGTTTCTATTCAACACACATAGCCTACCTTAATTAACCAGCATAGAGAAACGGTTTCTATTCAACACACATAGCCTACCTTAATTAACCAGCATAGAGAAACGGTTTCTATTCAACACACATAGCCTACCTTAATTAACCAGCATAGAGAAACGGTTTTCTATTCAACACACATAGCCTACCTTAATTAACCAGCATAGAGAAACGGTTTCTATTCAACACACATAGCCTACCTTAATTAACCAGCATAGAGAAACGGTTTCTATTCAACACACATAGCCTACCTTAATTAACCAGCATAGAGAAACGGTTTCTATTCAACACACATAGCCTACCTTAATTAACCAGCATAGAGAAACGGTTTCTATTCAACACACATAGCCTACCTTAATTAACCAGCATAGAGAAACGGTTTCTATTCAACACACATAGCCTACCTTAATTAACCAGCATAGAGAAACGGTTTCTATTCAACACACATAGCCTACCTTATGTCCTCAGCTTTACCTTTACTTTAGGGACCAGTTGATCATGCTCGCCTTTATTTAACTAGGCAAGTCAGTTAAGAACAAATTCTTATTCACAATGACAGCCTATGAACAGTGGGTTAACTACCTTGTTCAGGGGCAGAACGACAGATTTTTACCTTCTCAGTTCAGGGATTCAATCTAGCAACCTTTCGGTTACTGGCCCAACGCTCTAACCACTAGGCTACCTGCCGCCCCACGGTACAATTTTACGGTTGTATTTTATCCCAAAGTTATGGATCTGACTTTGCCGTTCTCCCTTACCTCCTCATCTTTAACCTATCCAAGGCCGACACCTCCACCCGACCAGGAACTCGATCGCCCTGAGCCCGTCCTTAGATATGCCTGGTCTTTATACAGTCACTTAGACAGGCCTGGTATTTATACAGTCATTTAGACAGGCCTGGTCTTTATACAGTCACTTAGACAGGCCTGGTATTTATACAGTCATTTAGACAGGCCTGGTCTTTATACAGTCACTTAGACAGGCCTGGTATTTATACAGTCATTTAGACAGGCCTGGTCTTTATACAGTCACTTAGACAGGCCTGGTATTTATACAGTCATTTAGATAGGCCTGGTCTTTATACAGTCACTTAGACAGGCCTGGTCTTTATACAGTCACTTAGACAGGCCTGGTCTTTATACAGTCATTTAGACAGGCCTGGTCTTTATACAGTCATTTAGACAGGCCTGGTCTTTATACAGTCACTTAGACAGGCCTGGTATTTATACAGTCATTTAGACAGGCCTGGTCTTTAGACAGTCATTTAGACAGGCCTGGACTTTATACAGTCATTTAGACAGGCCTGGTATTTATACAGTCATTTAGACAGACCTGGTATTTATACAGTCATTTAGACAGGCCTGGTCTTTATACAGTCATTTAGACAGGCCTGGTCTTTATACAGTCATTTAGATAGGCCTGGTCTTTATACAATCACTTAGACAGGCCTGGTCTTTATTCAGTCACTTAGACAGGCCTGGTCTTTATACAGTCATTTAGACAGGCCTGGTATTTATACAGTCATTTAGACAGGCCTGGTCTTTATACAGTCATTTAGACAGGCCTGGTCTTTATACAGTCATTTAGACAGGCCTGGTCTTTATAGTCATTTAGACAGGCCTGGTCTTTATACAGTCATTTAGACAGGCCTGGTCTTTATACAGTCACTTAGAGAGGCCTGGTCTTTATTCAGTCACTTAGACAGGCCTGGTATTTATTCAGTCACTTAGACAGGCCTGGTATTTATACAGTCATTTAGACAGGCCTGGTCTTTATACAGTCACTTAGACAGGCCTGGTCTTTATTCAGTCACTTAGACAGGCCTGGTCTTTATACAGTCATTTAGACAGGCCTGGTCTTTATACAGTCACTTAGACAGGCCTGGTCTTTATTCAGTCACTTAGACAGGCCTGGTATTTATACAGTCATTTAGACAGGCCTGGTATTTATACAGTCATTTAGACAGGCCTGGTCTTTATACAGTCATTTAGACAGGCCTGGTATTTATACAGTCACTTAGACAGGCCTGGTATTTATAGTCATTTAGACAGGCCTGGTATTTATACAGTCATTTAGACAGGCCTGGTATTTATACAGTCACTTAGACAGGCCTGGTCTTTATACAGTCATTTAGACAGGCCTGGTCTTTATACAGTCATTTAGACAGGCCTGGTCTTTATACAGTCACTTAGACAGGCCTGGTCTTTATACAGTCACTTAGACAGGCCTGGTATTTATACAGTCACTTAGACAGGCCTGGTCTTTATACAGTCACTTAGACAGGCCTGGTCTTTATACAGTCACTTAGACAGGCCTGGTCTTTATACAGTCACTTAGACAGGCCTGGTATTTATACAGTCATTTAGACAGGCCTGGTATTTATACAGTCCAGTTATTTAGATATGACACCGAAACATTATCACTCAATACAAACACATGCTAGGTTGTGATAGTGTGTTAGATGAACCTCTGTGTTTAGTGATTTATATCTGATGTGTCTGGGACTGACTGGATAAAACATTCACTACTTTAATGGTTATATTGTCATGTTTGTTACTGTCGTTCTACTGTTGGTGTGATACTGCAACACTGACAGCAGAGGTAAGACCTATGTGCTGTAAACGTGATATTTCATTTTTTTATTTTATATAAATTTGCACAAAAGAAACCTCTTTGCTTTGTCAATATGGGGTATTGTGTGTAGATTAATGAGGTTTTTTTTAATCAATTTTAGAATAAGACTGTAACGTAACAAACAGTGGAAAGAGTCAGGAGGTCTGAATACTTTCTGAATGCTCTGTAAATGAGCCATACTGGCTCTTCATTAAGTAGGTTAGCTGTCGTCTAACCCCTCAGTGACTGATTTCCTGTTCATAGTGTGGTTCACCTCACAGACCAAAGAGCATAGACAGAGTACTAGAACGGTGGGACAATTCCCTTTCTAGTCAAATTACCATGGCTCTGAGGGCCTTCCCCTTCTAGTAATTCTATTTCTATGCCACAGCACATTGGTCTTACCTCTGCTGTCAGTGTTGCAGTATCACACCAACAGTAGAACGACAGTAACAAACATGACAATATAACCATCAAAGTAGTGAATGTTTTATCCAGTCAGTCCCAGACACATCAGATATAAATCACTAAACACAGAGGTTCATCTAACACACTATCACAACCTAGCATGTGTTTGTATTGAGTGATATTTACTGGCGTCACTACAATGTTTTGGTCGTCTATTAAGTAGTTCCATGGTTCAGCACGTAGCTCACAACAACAGGCTAACCTTCAGTTACTTTAGAGTTACTTACTGGAAGATACTGCTAGCACACAAACACACATGCTGCTATCTGAGATGTTCCTGATGTCTTGTCTGCAGGCTTGTTGTAGCTGACTGGTAGAGAGGAGCAGAGATCTGGTCACTAGTGGAAATGTAAACAGCTGTTAGGTGAGAGACGTCCACACTACCCAGCCAGGAGAGGAGAGAGTTTCCTGTACGTTTCACCGTTTTATTTAGCTGTTAAACAGCTGTTAGGTGAGAGACGTCCACACTACCCAGCCAGGAGAGGAGAGAGTTTCCTCCCTCATCAGACAGATTTACTGCATCTCTCTCTCTCTCTCTCTCTCTCTCTCCTCTCTCTCTCTCTCTCTCTATCTCTCTCTCTCCTCTCTCTCTCTCTCTCTCTCTCTCTCTCTCTCTCTCTCTCTCTCTCTCTCCTCTCTCTCTCTCTCTCTCTCTCTCTCTCTCTCTCTCTCTCTCTCTCTCTCTCTCTCTCTCTCTCTCTCTCTCTCTCTCTCTCTCTCTCTCTCTCTCTCATTTATTCTAGGACTATAAATAGACTAGGCTTAATATTGACTGATTTAGTATTAACTTAGGACGTCATAGAGAGTAAAACGATGCTAAAGTGTAGTTTTCTCATGCCTATTTTAGCTTGAGATATTTGCCTTTTGCGAGCAGTGTTTTTCCTCTCAAATAAAAAGCAGTTTGTCAGTGGAAAACGAACAGGCAGACAGACCATCATTGACCAGGAAAGGCATTGAAAGATTTGCCACACAGTGAGTCCACTTTCTAAATCTGGCCTTGGCTTCTTTAATGGCTCAGCAGTTAGTGTCCCATGTTGGAGAGATGACCTGGCTGGATGTGGATGGGCCTTGAATGGGGAGAACACACCTGGGTTCAAATACTATTTCAAGTCTTTCAAATATTTGAGTTGTGCTTGATTGAGCTTGTAAGTGCAATGCCCACCCATCTGGTGGGAGACTGGGGAGTGGGGGGAGGGTTGGTGGGGGACTGGGGAGTGGGGGGAGTTGGTGGGGGAGTGGGGGGAGGGTTGGTGGGGGACTGGGGAGTGGGGGAGGGTTGGTGGGGGACTGGGGAGTGGGGGGAGGGTTGGTGGGGGACTGGGGAGTGGGGGGAGGGTTGGTGAGGGACTGGGGAGTGGGGGGAGGGTTGGTGAGGGACTGTGGAGTGGGGGGAGGGTTGGTGAGGGACTGGGGAGTGAGGGGAGGGTTGGTGGGGGACTGGGGAGTGGGGGAGGGTTGGTGGGGGACTGGGGAGTGGGGGAGGGTTGGTGAGGGAGTGGGGTGTGGGGGGAGGGTTGGTGGGGGACTGGGGAGTGGGGGGAGGGTTGGTGGGGGAGTGAGGGGAGGGTTGGTGAGGGACTGGGGAGTGGGGGGAGGGTTGGTGGGGGACTGGGGAGTGGGGGGAGGGTTGGTGAGGGACTGGGGAGTGGGGGAGGGTTGGTGGGGGAGTGGGAGGTGGGGGGAGGGTTGGTGGGGGACTGGGGAGTGGGGGGAGGGTCGGTGGGGGAGTGGGGGGAGGGTTGGTGGGGGAGTGGGAGGTGGGGGGAGGGTTGGTGAGGGAGTGGGAGGTGGGGGGAGGGTTGGTGGGAGACTGGGGAGTGGGGGGGGTTGGTGAGGGAGTGGGGGGAGGGTTGGTGGGGGAGTGGGAGGTGGGGGGAGAGTTGGTGGGGGACTGGGGAGTGGGGGAGTGGGAGGTGGGGGGAGGGTTGGTGGGGGACTGGGGAGTGGGGGGAGGGTTGGTGGGGGACTGGGGAGTGGGGGGAGGGTTGGTGGGGGACTGGGGAGTGGGGGAGGGTTGGTGGGAGACTGGGGAGTGGGGGGAGGGTTGGTGGGGGACTGGGGAGTGGGGGGAGGGTTGGTGGGGGAGTGGGGGGAGGGTTGGTGGGGGACTGGGGAGTGGGGGGAGGGTTGGTGGGGGACTGGGGAGTGGGGGGAGTGTTGGTGGGGGAGTGGGGGGTGGGGGGAGGGTTGGTGGGGGACTGGGGAGTGGGGGGAGGGTTGGTAAGGGACTGGGTGGAGGGTTGGTGGGGGACTGGGGAGTGGGGGGAGAGTTGGTGGGGGACTGGGGAGTGGGGGAGGGTTGGTGGGGGACTGGGGACTGGGGGAGGGTTGGTGGGGGAGTGGGGGAGGGTTGGTGGGGGGAGGGTGGGTGGGGGACTGGGGGGAGGGTTGGTGGGGGAGTGGGGGAGGGTTGGTGGGGGACGGGAGACTGGGGGGAGGGTTGGTGGGGGACTGGGGGGAGGGTTGGTGGGGGACTGGGGGGAGGGTTGGTGGGGGACTGGGGACTGGGGGGAGGGTTGGTGGGGGACTGGGGGAGGGTTGGTGGGGGACTGGGGGAGGGTTGGTGGGGGACGGGGGACTGGGCGGAGGGTTGGTGGGGGACTGGGGACTGGGGGAGGGTTGGTGGGGGACTGGGGGGAGGGTTGGTGGGGGACTGGGGACTGGGGGGAGGGTTGGTGGGGGACTGGAGCCTGGGGGGAGGGTTGGTGGGGGACTGGGGGAGGGTTGGTGGGGGACTGGGGAGGTGGGGGCGAGTAGGAGACGGAGCACCTGCAGTTGATGTAGTGGTTTGTGACATCATGATAACATGGTCTCCCACTGTCTCTGATTAATGACAGGTAGATTTATCACCAATGGTCATATTCAAGTCCCAGGTCTGAGGTGAAAACGGTTTCCTTCAACCTTGTTCATTTCATTTATTTATGTTGTTAGCTGAATGTATTCATAATATCCTTAGCTAATGTTTCCAATGCCAAAAGGCTTGAAACTTACTGCACATCCCACAAGAGACAAACCAAACGTTATCAACCCATGATGAGTAAGCATGTGTGGAAATAAATACCTACCCCGGTACACAGGGCTAGGTGCATCAAAGGAAATGTTTATCTCAGCCAGAAAAAGAAGAGACACTGTGAAACAGTCTTTTAGTGGTGCTGGGATCATTTCCATTCACTTAGGACATCATCAAGCACACAGGGGCCATCTTCCTTTCCCTTCAAAGGGAAGTAGCCTTTGTTGAACTGAAGAAGCATTTTCTCATGTCCACTGAAAGCTGTGCCATGGGAGCTGTTTGCCTGTGACAAAACAAATTCACAGCTTTCTCAATGTCTTTCTGTCTGTTTGTGTTCTCCAGGCAGTTAGAGCTGCACTCTCCGGACGCCAAGCATACTGTGGTGTTACGGTGTAAAGACACAGCCTCGGCCCAGGCCTGGTTCGAGGTCATGCAGTCGGCGACCTCTAACCTCATCAACAAGGTCATCACAGAGGTCAAAGAGCACACAGGAAGAACAGGAATCGCAGGGAGCAGAGAGATCAGACAGCTGGGCTGGCTGGCTGAGAAGGTAGGAGCTACTCTGTACTTTATTGAATGTTGGTGCAGGAAAACACCTCAAATAAACGTGCTTACCTTTAATCAGATGAATAATATGCATTCACAGCCCACCTTCTGATGATAACTCATATGTGATTTTTGTGAGGCAGTTATACGATGGTGAGCCAAGCATTCTAGGATCCTCATACAGTATAGCTGATGCAGTAGTTTCCAACAGAAGAAGCCTGGATGGGGGCTTTGTAGTGTTCCTTCTATACAGTACAGCAGCTATTGTTCCCTGGTGACTTTCCCCCCCCCCCTCCTCGGCCTCCTCTAAATCCTCTTTCATCACTCTCTTATTAGTCAGGGCAAGCCTGGCAGAGAGAGAGCGAGACGGCTAATACTGAGTAGACTATAGCCCTGTACTTTGGGCAGTCAGTCAATCAGTCAATCAGTCAGCCAGTTAGTCAGTCAGTCTGCCAAGCCAAGCCAGAGGATGCTTTCCAGGCTTCTTAATGAGTTCCTCTTTTATTACTGCCTGCCTGCCCCATTGTGAGTCACAAATGGCACCTTAGTGCACTATATAGGGAATATGGTTCCATTTGGGATGCAGTTTCTGTGTGATGGTCAATACACTACAGGCTGGAGTCTGAGTCTCTACTTAGCTGTGTGATGGTCAACACACTACAGGCTGGAGTCTGAGTCTCTACTTAGCTGTGTGATGGTCAACAGACTACAGGCTGGAGTCTGAGTCTCTACTTAGCTGTGTGATGGTCAACAGACTACAGGCTGGAGTCTGAGTCTCTACTTAGCTGTGTGATGGTCAACACACTACAGGCTGGAGTCTGAGTCTCTACTTAGCTGTGTGATGGTCAACACACTACAGGCTGGAGTCTGAGTCTCTACTTAGCTGTGTGATGGTCAACACACTACAGGCTGGAGTCTGAGTCTCTACTTAGCTGTGTGATGGTCAATACACTACAGGCTGGAGTCTGAGTCTCTACTTAGCTGTGTGATGGTCAACACACTACAGGCTGGAGTCTGAGTCTCTACTTAGCTGTGTGATGGTCAACACACTACAGGCTGGAGTCTGAGTCTCTACTTAGCTGTGTGATGGTCAACAGACTACAGGCTGGAGTCTGAGTCTCTACTTAGCTGTGTGATGGTCAACACACTACAGGCTGGAGTCTGAGTCTCTACTTAGCTGTGTGATGGTCAACACACTAAAGGCTGGAGTCTGAGTCTCTACTTAGCTGTGTGATGGTCAACACACTACAGGCTGGAGTCTGAGTCTCTACTTAGCTGTGTGATGGTCAACACACTACAGGCTGGAGTCTGAGTCTCTACTTAGCTGTGTGATGGTCAACACACTACAGGCTGGAGTCTGAGTCTCTACTTAGCTGTGTGATGGTCAACAGACTACAGAGCAGACCCTCTGGAGTTCAGCATGCTAATGTGATCAGATATCGGAGAGGAGGGGAAGGGGAGAGGAGAGGAGGAGAGGAGAGGAGGAGTAGAGGAGATGGAGAGGAGATGGAGAGGACAGGAGAGAAGAGGAAAGGAGAGGGGAGGTGGGGGAGGAGAGGAGAGGGAGGGAGGGGATCCTTGTTTTACAGCCTTGTTGAGGTTGCTCTGTGCAACTGTCCTGAGCCTGGCTTTAACCACAGACTTTATATTCACTCTCATACTATAGCCAATTATACTGTGGCAGCATTTTAAAATGAATTAATGTTACACACTAATTATGTGGTTGTGTAGGCTTTAGTTAGATCTACGTTTGTGAGCCTGTATATGGTGTTTTAATATGGTTACTTGGCAACATGTGTTGGTAATGTTATAGGATTGACCTATGGCCACCAGAATCATATGTTCTCATAACTAGCTGAGGACCTCATAGTGAGACGAGGCTTATAGTTATGAGGATTGTGCTGTAGCAAAGCTTTCATAATGAGGATTGTGCTGTAACTTTCATAATGAGGATTGTTCTGTTGCAAAGCTTTCATTATGAGGATTGTTCTGTAACTTTCATTATGAGGATTGTGCTGTAGCAAAGCTTTCATATTGAGGATTGTGCTGTAACTTTCATAATGAGGATTGTTCTGTTGCAAAGCTTTCATTATGAGGATTGTTCTGTAACTTTCATTATGAGGATTGTGCTGTAACTTTCATAATGAGGATTGTGCTGTATCTTTCATAATGAGGATTGTGCTGTAACTAAGCTTTTATATTGAGGATTGTGCTGTAACTAGGCGTTCATAATGAGGATTGTGCTGTAACTTTCATAATTAGGATTGTGCTGTAACTAAGCATTCATAATGAGGATTGTGCTGTAGCAAAGCTTTCATAATGAGGATTGTGCTGTAGCAAAGCTTTCATAATGAGGATTGTGCTGTAGATAAGCTTTCATAATGAGGATTATGCTGTAACTTTCATAATGATGATTGTTCTGTAACTTTCATAATGAGGATTGTGCTGTAGATAAGCTTTCATAATGAGGATTGTGCTGTAACTTTCATAATGAGGATTGTGCTGTAACTTTCATAATGAGGATTATGTTGTAACTTTCATAATGAGGATTGTGCTGTAGCAAAGCTTTCATAATGAGGATTGTGCTGTAACTTTCATAATAAGGATTGTGCTGTAACTAAGCTTTCATAATGAGGATTGTGCTGTAACTTTCATAATGAGGATTGTGCTGTAACTTTCATAATGAGGATTGTTATGCTGTATAATGTTATGCAAGCCGGTGTTGTATTGGGTGTCTGGGAGTTGAGAGTTTATCTACAGGCCAAAATGAATAAACTGTATAAAGTGCCTTGCTGTGAAAAATAACGAAGATATTGTTACTAAGACTTAGTTACATAGAGAAATGCTGAAGACATTCAAGGTTGTGTCTTTGCTGTTTGTAGTAGTATGTGCTTATCACTCTTGCTAAATTGTATTTTCTAGTCCATAACATTCCCTCCATTGCACCAGTAACCCCCATGCAAATAGCAGCAGCCTGTCATGCTGTGTGGTGTGTTTTCTCATAGACAGAGAGTATTCTAGGGAGGGGAGGGGAGTCAGAGAGGAGAGGAGAGGAGAGGAGGGGGAGAGGAAGGGAAGGGGGGAGAGGAGGCAGAGAGGAGAGGAGGCAGAGAGGAGAGGAGGCGGAGATGAGAGGAGGCGGAGAGGAGGGGAAGAGGAGGGGGGGAAGGGGAGAGGAGGGGAAGAGGACAGGAGAGGAGGGGAAGAGGACAGTAGAAGAGATGGAGAGGTGGGGGAGGAGAGGAGGAGGGAGGGAGGGGATCCTTGTTTTACAGCCTTGTTGAGGTTGCTCTGTGCAACTGTCCTGAGCCTGGCTTTAACCACAGACTTTATATTCACTCTCATACTATAGCCAATTATACTGTGGCAGCATTTTAAATTGAATGATCGTTACACACTAATTATGTGGTTGTGTAGGCTTTAGTTAGATCTACGTTTGTGAGCCTGTATATGGTGTTTTAATATGGTTACTTGGCAACATGTGTTGGTAATGTTATAGGATTGACCTATGGCCACCAGAATCATATGTTCTCATAACTAGCTGAGGACCTCATAGTGAGACGAGGCTTATAGTTATGAGCACTGTGCTGTAGCAAAGCTTTCATAATGAGGATTGTGCTGTAACTTTCATAATGAGGATTGTTCTGTTGTAAAGCTTTCATTATGAGGATTGTTCTGTAACTTTCATTATGAGGATTGTGCTGTAGCAAAGCTTTCATAATGAGGATTGTTCTGTAACTTTCATAATGAGGATTGTGCTGTAACATTCATAATGAGGATTGTGCTGTAACTTTCATAATGAGGATTGTTCTGTTGCAACGCTTTCATTATGAGGATTGTTCTGTAACTTTTATATTGAGTATTGTTCTGTTGCAATGCTTGCATAATGAGGATGGCGCTGTAGTTAAGCTTTCATAATAAGGATTGTGCTGTAACTAAGCTTGTATAATGAGGATTATGCTGTAGCAAAGCTTTCATAATGAGGATTGTTCTGTAACTTTCATAATGAGGATTGTGCTGTAACTTTCATAATGAGGATTGTTCTGTTGCAACGCTTTCATTATGAGGATTGTTCTGTAACTTTTATATTGAGTATTGTTCTGTTGCAATGCTTGCATAATGAGGATGGCGCTGTAGTTAAGCTTTCATAATAAGGATTGTGCTGTAACTAAGCTTGTATAATGAGGATTATGCTGTAACTAGGCGTTCATAATGAGGATTGTGCTGTAACTAAGCTTTCACAATGACGATTGTGCTGTAACTAAGCTTTCATAATGAGAATTGTTCTGTACCTTTCGTAATGTGGATCGCGCTATAACTTTCATAATGTTGATCGCGCTATAACTTTCATAATGAGGATTGTGCTGTAACTTTCATAATGAGGATTGTGCTGTAACTTTCATAATGAGGATTGTGCTGTAGCAAAGCTTGCATAATAAGGATTGTGCTGTAACTAAGCTTTCATAATGAGGATTGTGCTGTAACTTTCATAATGACGATTGTGCTGTAACGTTCATAATGAGGATTTTGCTGTAACTTTCATAATGAGGATTGTTATGCTGTATAATGTTATGCAAGCCGGTGTTGTATTGGGTGTCTGGGAGTTGAGAGTTTATCTACAGGCCAAGATGAATAAACTGTATAAAGTGCCTTGCTGTGAAAAATAACGAAGATATTGTTACTAAGACTTAGTTACATAGAGAAATGCTGAAGACATTCAAGGTTGTGTCTTTGCTGTTTGTAGTAGTATGTGCTTATCACTCTTGCTAAATTGTATTTTCTAGTCCATAACATTCCCTCCATTGCACCAGTAACCCCCATGCAAATAGCAGCAGCCTGTCATGCTGTGTGGTGTGTTTCCTCCAGACAGAGAGTATTCTAACACAGTGTGGTGTGTTTTTGTCCAGACAGAGAGTATTCTAACACAGTGTGGTGTGTTTTCTCCTAGACAGAGAGTATTCTAACACAGTGTGGTGTGTTTTGTCCAGACAGAGAGTATTCTAACACAGTGTGGTGTGTTTTCTCCTAGACAGAGAGTATTCTAACACGGTGTGGTGTGTTTTGTCCAGACAGAGAGTATTCTAACACAGTGTGGTGTGTTTCCTCCAGACAGAGAGTATTCT
The DNA here is from genome assembly GCF_901001165.1 of Salmo trutta. Taxonomy (NCBI): domain Eukaryota; kingdom Metazoa; phylum Chordata; class Actinopteri; order Salmoniformes; family Salmonidae; genus Salmo; species Salmo trutta. The sequence goes on from NW_021822244.1 coordinate 916,015, forward strand.
AACACAGTGTGGTGTGTTTTCTCCCAGACAGAGAGTATTCTAACACAGTGTGGTGTGTTTTCTCCTAGACAGAGAGTATTCTAACACAGTGTGGTGTGTTTTCTCCTAGACAGAGAGTATTCTAACACAGTGTGGTGTGTTTTCTCCTAGACAGAGAGTATTCTAACACAGTGTGGTGTGTTTTCTCCTAGACAGAGAGTATTCTAACACAGTGTGGTGTGTTTTCTCCAGACAGAGAGTATTCTAACACAGTGTGGTGTGTTTTTGTCCAGACAGAGAGTATTCTAACACAGTGTGGTGTGTTTTCTCCTAGACAGAGAGTATTCTAACACAGTGTGGTGTGTTTTCTCCAGACAGAGAGTATTCTAACACAGTGTGGTGTGTTTTCTCCAGACAGAGAGTATTCTAACACAGTGTGGTGTGTTTCCTCCAGACAGAGAGTATTCTAACACAGTGTGGTGTGTTTTCTCCTAGACAGAGAGTATTCTAACACAGTGTGGTGTGTTTTCTCCTAGACAGAGAGTATTCTAACACAGTGTGGTGTGTTTTCTCCAGACAGAGAGTATTCTAACACAGTGTGGTGTGTTTTCTCCTAGACAGAGAGTATTCTAACACAGTGTGGTGTGTTTTCTCCCAGACAGAGAGTATTCTAACACAGTGTGGTGTGTTTTCTCCTAGACAGAGAGTATTCTAACACAGTGTGGTGTGTTTTCTCCTAGACAGAGAGTATTCTAACACAGTGTGGTGTGTTTTCTCCTAGACAGAGAGTATTCTAACACAGTGTGGTGTGTTTTCTCCCAGACAGAGAGTATTCTAACACAGTGTGGTGTGTTTTCTCCTAGACAGAGAGTATTCTAACACAGTGTGGTGTGTTTCCTCCAGACAGAGAGTATTCTAACACAGTGTGGTGTGTTTTCTCCTAGACAGAGAGTATTCTAACACAGTGTGGTGTGTTTTCTCCTAGACAGAGAGTATTCTAACACAGTGTGGTGTGTTTTCTCCAGACAGCGAGTATTCTAACACAGTGTGGTGTGTTTTCTCCAGACAGAGAGTATTCTAACACAGTGTGGTGTGTTTTCTCCAGACAGAGAGTATTCTAACACTGTGTGGTGTGTTTTCTCCTAGACAGAGAGTATTCTAACACAGTGTGGTGTGTTTTCTCCTAGACAGAGAGTATTCTAACACAGTGTGGTGTGTTTTCTCCTAGACAGAGAGTATTCTAACACAGTGTGGTGTGTTTTCTCCTAGACAGAGAGTATTCTAACACAGTGTGGTGTGTTTTCTCCTAGACAGAGAGTATTCGAACACAGTGTGGTGTGTTTTTGTCCAGACAGAGAGTATTCTAACACAGTGTGGTGTGTTTCCTCCAGACAGAGAGTATTCTAACACAGTGTGGTGTGTTTTCTCCTAGACAGAGAGTATTCTAACACAGTGTGGTGTGTTTTCTCCAGACAGAGAGTATTCTAACACAGTGTGGTGTGTTTTCTCCTAGACAGAGAGTATTCTAACACAGTGTGGTGTGTTTTCTCCTAGACAGAGAGTATTCTAACACAGTGTGGTGTGTTTTCTCCTAGACAGAGAGTATTCTAACACAGTGTGGTGTGTTTTCTCCTAGACAGAGAGTATTCTAACACAGTGTGGTGTGTTTTCTCCCAGACAGAGAGTATTCTAACACAGTGTGGTGTGTTTTCTCCAGACAGAGAGTATTCTAACACAGTGTGGTGTGTTTTCTCCTAGACAGAGAGTATTCTAACGCAGTGTGGTGTGTTTTCTCCAGACAGAGAATGAGAAGCAGCAGTGGAAGCCAGTGCTGGTGATGGTGACAGAGAAAGACCTGCTCCTCTATCACAGCCTTCCACGCATGAAGGAATCCTGGCACAGCCCTGCACACACATACCCACTGTTAGCTACACGGTACGCTACACACACCCTCTCTCTACTAGCCACAAGAAAAATAGCTGCTGCTATCCACACAGTAAGCAAAATACACCGTCTTCCTGCTAGTCAAATAGCAAAACACATTTATCTTATCTTAGCCACATGGTTAGTAGCATCCACCCTGAACAACCCAACCATGACCACATGGTAATCCTCCGCCACTCCAAACACACCTACCCTTTATTGGCCAAGCAATAATCAGAAGATATCTACCCTCTATTGGCCAAGCAATAATCAGAAGACATCTACCCTCTATTGTCCAAGCATTAATCAGAAGATATCTACCCTCTATTGTCCAAGCATTAATCAGAAGATATCTACCCTCTATTGGCCAAGCATTGATCAGAAGATATCTACCCTCTATTGGCCAAGCAATAATCATTACACACCTACACTCTATTGGCCAAGCATTGATCAGAAGATATCTACCCTCTATTGGCCTCATGGTGCAGAACACATGTGAAAGATGAGGTGGCACAGGAGGACACATCCACAACATGTTTCCATTACTGAACACAGCCAAGAACTGTGTTACTTTTTATCATGTTATCAATCATTCCACCTTTATGTCCTTGATGTGAAGAGGGTTATATGGTTACAGCACTGACTAGCTAGTCTCTCTCAACAGCAGAATATAACAGAATGTGTGTCTGTCTGTAGGCTGGTGCACTCTGGCCCAGACCGAGGCTCTCCCCAGCCGGGCGTGGAGCTGTCCTTCGCCACACGTACAGGAACCCGACTGGGTATCGAGGCCCACCTGTTCAGAGCTGAAACCTCTCAGGACCTTTCACTGTGGACCAGGCACATCGTTACGGGCTGTCACTCCTCTGCCCAGATGATCAAAGAAGTCACTACCAGTGAGTACCACTACACCGACCCTGCTATTAGACTGTGTGAGCCCGCTGAGCTAAAGCCTTGATTAACCAAGTCACTACCAGTGAGCCTAGGTAGACATTAGCTTGGGGAGTAACTCAAATCAAGGTTACTTATCATGTTAGTGTGATTGTAACATAGACGGGTTTGTCAGTCTCAGTACAGTACTCATAGCTGCAGTATTTGGTAAGGGGGGGTTACTGCTGGTCAGTCACATGGAAGACATTGAGAAAGGAGTCCATGTTTTTCAAAAGGAACGGAATGTCACTGTGAGATCCTGTGTGTGTGATGTCTGTGTGTGGTCTGTGTGGTCTGTGTATGTGTGTAGTCTGTGTGTGTGTGGTCTGTGTGTGTGTGTGGTCTGTGTATGTGTGTGGTCTGTGTGGTCTGTGTGGTCTGTGTAGTCTGTGTGTTTTATTTAAAAAAAATTACCTTTTATTTAACCAGGCAAGTCAGTTAAGAACAAATTCTTATTTTCAATGATGGCCTACCGGGGAACAGTGGGTTAACTGCCTTGTTCAGGGGCAGAACGACAGATTTTTACCTTGTCAGCTCAGGGATTCGATCTTGCAACCTTTCGGTTACTAGTCCAACGCTCTAACCACTAGGTTACCTGCCGCCTGTGTGTGTGTGTGGTCTGTGTGTGTGTGTGTGTGTGTGGTCTGTGTGTGGCCTCTGTGTGTGTGGTCTGTCTGTGTGTGGTCTGTCTGTGTGTGGTCTGTGTGTGGTCTGTGTGTGGCCTCTGTGTGTGTGGTCTGTCTGTGTGTGGTCTGTCTTTTTGTGGTTTGTGTGTGGTCTGTGTGTGGTCTCTGTGTGTGTGGTCTCTGTGTGTGTGGTCTGTGTGTGTGTGGTCTGTGTGTGTGTGTGTGTGGTCTGTGTGTGTGTGTGTGTGTGGTCTGTCTGTGTGTGGTCTCTGTGTGTGTGGTCTGTGTGTGTGTGTGTGTGGTCTGTGTGTGTGTGTGTGTGGTCTGTCTGTGTGTGGTCTCTGTGTGTGTGGTCTCTCTCTGTGTGTGTGTGTGTGTGTGTGTGTGTGTGTGGTGTGTGTGTGTGTGTGTGTGTGTGTGTGTGTGTGTGTGTGTGTGTGTGGTGTGATAATAAACAAAAGTGAAATAAACAATGAAATGAACAGTAAACACTACACTCACAAACGTTTCAGAGGAATAGAGACATTTCAATTGTGATATTATGTCTATATACAAGGCAGAGATCTGGTCACTAGTGGAAATGTAAACAGCTGTTAGGTGAGAGACGTCCACACTACCCAGCCAGGAGAGGAGAGAGTTTCCTGTACGTTTCACCGTTTTATTTAGCTGTTAAACAGCTGTTAGGTGAGAGACGTCCACACTACCCAGCCAGGAGAGGAGAGAGTTTCCTGTACGTTTCACCGTTTTATTTAGCTGTTAAACAGCTTCATCATTTATCAGGAGGATCTCTCTCTCTCCTCCCCCTCTGTCATAAGCTACAGTGGAGATCAGACACATGTTGGGAATGGGAGAGACAAAGGGAGGAGGGATTTTCCTCACTGACTTAGTTCAGTTGATCAGAGTTTATTACAACATGTCAAAACAAAGCTGTGTCCCAAATAACACCCTATTACCTATACAGTATAGTGCACTACATCTGACCAGAACCCTATGGGAAATAGAGCGCTGTTTGGGACGCAACCAGTGTTTATCAACTGTGTGTCTGAGGGAACTATGTCATACATGTTGTTACTGATCCAGTGTCTGAGGGAACTATGTCATACATGTTGTTACTGATCCAGTGTCTGAGGGAACTATGTCATACATGTTGTTACTGATCCAGTGTCTGAGGGAACTATGTCATACATGTTGTTACTGATCCAGTGTCTGAGGGAACTATGTCATACATGTTGTTACTGATCCAGTGACTCAGGGAACCATGTAAAATATGTTGTTTTCACTAAGAGCTCTTTAGGAATGGATCATATATCACTTCACTTATTGTGACATGGCATCAGCTGTCAGACATAAGCTTTACTATCTTTGCTAGGTCAACGTGAACATTGTTGTCATAGGAGGGTATACAATAGGAACCTAACACCAGCTGCATTAAGTACTGCAGTGCATCTCCTCCTCATGGACTGCATCAGATTTGCCAGTTCTTGCTGTGAGATGTTACCCCACTCTTCCACCAAGGCACCTGCAAGTTCCCAGACATTTCTGGGGGGAATGGCACTAGCCCTCACCCTCCGATCCAACAGGTCCCAGACGTGCTCAATGGGATTGAGATCCGGGCTCTTCGCTGGCCATGGCAGAACACTGACATTCCTGTCTTGCAGGAAATCACGCTCAGAACGAGCAGTATGGCTGGTGGCATTGTCATGCTGGAGGGACATGTCAGGATGAGCCTGCAGGAAGGGTACCACATGAGGGAGGAGGATGTCTTCCCCGTAACGCACAGCGTTGAGATTGCCTGCAATGACAACAAGCTCAGTCCAATGATGCTGTGACACACTGCCCCAGACCATGACTGACCCTCCACCTCCAAATCGATCCCGCTCCAGAGTACAGGCCTCGGTGTAACGCTCATTCCTTCGACAATAAACGCGAATCCGACCATCACCCCTGGTGAGACAAAACCGTGACTCGTCAGTGAAGAGCACTTTTTGCCAGTCCTGTCTGGTCCAGCGACGGTGGGTTTGTGCCCATAGCCATAGGCTGCCTTACAACAGGCCTACAAGCCCTCAGTCCAGCCTCTCTCAGCCTATTGCGGACCATCTGAGCACTGATGGAGGGATTGTGCGTTCCTGGTGTAACTCAGGCAGTTGTTGTTGCCGTCCTGTACCTGTCCCGCAGATGTGATGTTCGGATGTATCAATCCTGTGCAGGTGTTGTTACACGTGGTCTGCCACTGCGAGGACGATCAGCTGTCCATCCTGTCTCCCTGTAGCACTGTCTTAGGCGTCTCACATTACGCACATTGCAATTTATTGCTCTGGCCACATCTGCAGTCCTCATGCCTCCTTGCAGCATGCCTAAGGCACGTTCACGCAGATGAGCAGGGACCCTGGGCATCTTTCTTTTGGTGTTTTTCAGAGTCAGTAGAAATGCCTCTTTAGTGTCCTAAGTTTTCATAACTCTGACCTTAATTGCCTACCGTCTGTAAGCTGTTAGTGTCTTAACGACCGTTCCACAGGTGCATGTTCATTAAGTGTTTATGGTTCATTGAACAAGCATGGGAAACAGTGTTTATACCCTTTACAATGAAGATCTGTAAAGTTATTTGGATTTTTACAAATTATCTTTGAAAACAGGGTCCTGAAAAAGGGCCGTTTCTTTTTTTTGCTGAGTTTATATAGATGGCGCCGACAGTGATGGTCGCCTCGCTTCGAGTTCTTAGGAAACTATGCAGTATTTTGTTTTTTTATGTATTATTTCTTACATTGTTACCCCAGGTAATCTTAAGTCTTATTACATACAGCCGGGAAGAACTATTAGATATAAGAGCAACGTCAACTTTCCAACATTACGACCAGGAATACGACTTTCCCGAAGCGGATCCTCCGTTCGGACCACCACCCAGGACAATGGATCTAATTCTAGTAGTCGACCCAAAACAACGGCGCCGCAGAAGGGGCAGATGAAGCGGCCACCTGGTCAGGCTCCGTAGACGTGCACATCACCCACCGCTCCCGAGTATACTACTAGCCAATGTCCAGTCTCTTGACAACAAGGTAGAGGAAATTCGAGCAACGGTTGCCTTCCAGAGAGACATCAGAGATTGTAACATTCTCTGTTTCACAGAAACATGGCTCTCTCGGGATATGTTTTCGGAATCAGTTCAGCCACCGGGCTTCTCCATGCATCGCACCGACAAGAGATAAACATCTCTCTGGGAAGAGGAAGGGCGGGGGTGTATGCTTTATGATTAACGACTTATGGTGTAATCATAACAACATACAGGAACTCAAGTCCTGCTCACCTGACAAAGAATTCCTTACAATCAAATTTTACCTACCAAGAGAATTCTCGTCAGTTATAGTCACAGCTGTGTACATTCCCCATTAAGAAGACACCAACATGGCCATCAAGGAACTTCACTGGACTGTATGCAAACTGGAAACCATACACCCTGAGGCTGCATTTATTGTAGCTGGAGATTTTAACATAGCAAATTTGAGAACAAGGCTACCTAAATTCTACCAGCATATTGATTACGCTACGCGCATGGGCAATACCCACGACCACTGTTACTCAAACTTCCGTGATGCAAACAAAGCCCTCCCCCGCCCTCCCTTCGGCAAATCCAACCACGACGCCATCTTGCTCCTACCGTCTTATAGGCAGAAACTCAAACAGGATGTACCTGTAATGAGAACCATTCAACGCTGGTCGTTGAAAGCCACGCTTCAAGATTGTTTTGATCACGCGGACTGGAATATGTTCCGGTCAGCCTCAGAGAACAACATCGACCTAAACGCTGATTCTGTGATTGTGTTTATAAAGAAGTGCATTGGAGATGTTGTACCCACTGTGACTATTAAAACCTACCTTAACCAGAAACCTTGAATGGATGGTGGCATTCGTGCAAAATTGAAAGCGCGATCCACCGCATTTAACCATGGAAAGAGGTCTGGGAATAGGACTGAATATAAACAGTATAGTTATTCCCTCTGCAAGGCAATCAAACAAGCGAAATGACAGTACAGGGACAAGGTGGAGTCGCAATTCAACGGCTCAGACACAAGACGTATGTGGCAGGGTCTACAGGAAATCACGGACTACAAAAAGAAAACCAGCCACGTCACATACACTGACGTCACGCTTCCAGACAAACTAAACGCCTTCTTTGCTTTGAGGATAATACAGTGCCACCTTCGCGGTCCACTAACAAGGACTGCGCCCCCCCTTCTTCTCCGTGGCTAACGTGAGTAAAACATTTAAACGTGTTAACCCTCGCAAGGCTGCTGGCCTAGACGGCATCCCTAGCCACATCCTCAGAGCATGCGCAGACCAGCTGGCTGGTGTGTTTACGGACATATTCAATCGCTCCCTATCCCAGTCTGTTGTCCCCACATGCTTCAAGATGGCTACCATTGTTCCTGTACCCAAGAAGGAAAAGATAACTGAACCAAATGACTACCGCCCCGTAGCATTCACCTCTGTCAGCATGAAGGGCTTTGAGAGACTAGTCAAGGATCATATCACCTCCACCTTACCGGCCACCCTAGACCCACTTCAGTTTGCATACCACCCCAACAGGTCCACAGATGACGCAATCGCCATCCCACTGCACACTGCCCTATCCCATCTGGACAAGAGGAATACCTATGTAAGAATGCTGTTCATTGACTACAGCTCAGCATTCAACACCATAGTACCCTCCAAGCTCATCATCAAGCTAGAGGCCCAGGGTCTCAACCCCGCCGTGTGCAATTGGATCCTGGACTTTCTGACGGGCCGCCCCCAGGTGGTGAAGGTAGGAAACAACATCTCCACTTCCCTGACCCTCAACATTGGGGCCTCACAAGGATGCGTGCTCAGCCCCCTCCTGTACTCCCTGTTCACCCACGACTGCGTGGCCATGTACGCCTCCAACTCAATCAAGTTTGCAGACGACACAACATTAGTGGGCTTGATTACCAACAACGACGAGACAGCCTACAGGGAGGAGGTGAGGACACTCAGAGTGTGGTGTCAGGAAAAAAACCTCTCACTCAACGTAAACAAAACAAAGGAGATGATCGTGGAGTTCAGGAAACAGCAGAGAGGGAGCAGCCCCCCATATCCACTTAGACGAGACCGCAGTGGAGAAGGTGGAAAGTTTTAAGTTCCTCAGCGTACACATCACAGACAAACTGAAATGGTCCACCCACAAAGACAGTGTGGTGAAGAAGGCGCAACAGCCCCTCTTCAACCTCAGGAGGCTGAAGAAATTTGGCTTATCACCCAAAACCCTGACAAACTTTTACAGATGCACAATCGAGAGCATCCTGTCGGGCTGTATCAACGCCTGGTACGGCAACTGCACCGCCCGCAACCGCAGGGCTCTCCAGAGGGTGGTGCGGTCTGCACAACGCATCACCGGGGGCAAAGTGCCTGCCCTCCATGACACCTACAGTGCCCAATGTCACAGGAAGGCCAAAAAGATCATCAAGGACATCAACCACCCGAGCCACTGCCTGTTCACCCCGCTACCATCCAGAAGGCGAGGTCAGTACAGGTGTATCAAAGCGGGGTCCGAGAAACTGAAAAACAGCTTCTTTCTCAAGGCCATCAGACTGCTAAACTGCAATCACTAACTCAGAGAGGCTGCTGCCTACATTGAGACCCAACCACTGGCCACTTTAATAAATGGATTAATAGTCACTTAATACAATGCCACTCTAAATAATGACACTTTAATAATGTTTACATATCTTACATTACTCATATCACATGTATATACTGTATTTTATACCATCTATTGCATCTTGCCTATGCCGCTCAGCCATCGCTCATCCATATACTTACATGTACATATTCTCATTCACCCTTTAGATTTGTGTCTGGGCATGTCTGGACAGGTTATAGAATAGGAAACTAATACAATATGTCTGGACAGGGTATAGAATAGGAAACTCATAAACTTTGTCTGGACAGTGTCTGTGAATCTGTGAAAGAGGCATGCTATGGTCCTCTATGGTCCTCTATGGTCCTCTATGGTCCTCTATGGACCTCTATGGACCTCTATGGACCTCTATGGACCTCTACGGACCTCTACGGACCTCTACGGTCCTCTATGGTCCTCTATGGACCTCTATGGTCCTCTATGGACCTCTATGGACCTCTATTGTCCTCTATGGTCCTCTATGGATCTCTATGGTCCTCTATGGACCTCTATGGACCTCTATGGACCTCTATGGACCTCTGGAGCGTGTGGTTGAGTGTTTTTGTCTCTTTGTAGACTGTGGCTAAATTTGGCTAAATCTTTTTAATCTTTATTTACAGTGAAAACGTTGTTATTATTAGTATTACAATATTTAGTCCTAAGAATAGCTGAACTCTACGTCGGGGTCTGGGCCTAGCGCCATATTGTGGGGTTTTAGAGGAAAAAGGCCTCTTTTGGCTGAGGAGCTACATTTCCATTGAGTCCAGTGATGATTATTACGGAGACTGCGTCCCAAACGGCACCCTATTCCCGAACGCAGTGCACTATATATGGTGTCATTTAGGACGTATCTTGAGGGATTTGGCTTTTCGCGTTTGAGGCCAACTTGACCGTTATTCAACTGGCTCAAAAATAAAGCATAGTCAGAATCAGATATTGTTCAGGGGCTGTTTTATTATTTATAATGTATTAACAATTTATTATGTATTATATATTATCTAGTCTCTTATTTATTGTAAAGGGCATGTATTTATCCACTGGCATATTCCTGTTGTGATCAGTGGTCTGTAATACAGAGGTATTGTTGATACACTACCTATAGGGGTTTATGATGTCATCACAGTTGTGTTTGCTTAATATTGTAACTTAAGCACCTAAAGCACACAAGGAGAAGGGCTCTCTATCAAGGAGTGACCCCTATACTGAATATCATACTGTATGTCACGAGTGGGAAAGAAATCTAACATAGACATGAGCTTGGGGATAAAACTACTCCTAGACCCTACAGGGTTAGAGCTTGGGGGATAAACTACTCCCAGACCCTACAGGTTAGAGCTTGGTGTTAAACTACTCCCAGACCCTACAGGGTTAGAGCTTGGGGATAAACTACTCCTAGACCCTACAGGGTTAGAGCTTGGGGATAAACTACTCCCAGATCCTACAGGGTTAGAGCTTGGGGATAAACTACTCCCAGACCCTACAGGGGTTAGAGCTTGGTGTAAACTACTCCTAGATCCTACAGGATTAGAGCTTGGGGATAAACTACTCCCAGACCCTACAGGGTTAGAGCTTGGGGATAAACTACTCCTAGACCCCACAGGGTTAGAGCTTGGGGATAAACTACTCCTAGACCCTACAGTGTTAGAGCTTGGGATAAACTACTCCCAGGACCCTACAGGGTTAGAGCTTGGGGATAACCTACTCCCAGACCCTACAGGGTTAGAGCTTGGTGATAAACTACTCCCAGACCCTACAGGGTTAGAGCTTGGGGATAAACTACTCCTAGACCCTACAGGGTTAGAGCTTGGGGATAAACTACTCCAGACACCTACAGGGTTAGAGCTTGGGGATAAACTACTCCCAGACCCTACAGGGTTAGAGCTTGGGGAATAAACTACTCCCAGACCCTACAGGGTTAGAGCTTGGTGTTAAACTACTCTAGACCCTACAGGGTTAGAGCTTGGGGATAAACTACTCCCAGACCCTACAGGGTTAGAGCTTGGGGATAAACTACTCCTAGACCCTACAGGGTTAGAGCTTGGGGATAAACTACTCCTAGACCCTACAGGGTTGGAGCTTGGGGATAAACTACTCCTAGACCCTACAGGTTAGAGCTTGGGGGATAACTACTCCCAGACCCTACAGGGTTAGAGCTTGGTGTTTAAACTACTCCTAGACCCTACAGGGTTAGAGCTTGGGGATAAACTACTCCTAGACCCCACAGGGCTAGAGCTTGGGGATAAACTATTCCCAGACCCTACAGGGTTAGAGCTTGGGGGATAAACTACTCCTAGACCCTACAGGGTTAGAGCTTGGGGATAAACTACTCCCAGACCCTACAGGGTTAGAGCTTGGTGTTAAACTACTCCTAGACCCTACAGGGTTAGAGCTTGGGGATAAACTACTCCTAGACCCCACAGGGCTAGAGCTTGGGGATAAACTACTCCCAGACCCTACAGGGTTAGAGCTTGGGGATAAACTACTCCTAGACCCTACAGGGTTAGAGCTTGGGGATAAACTACTCCCAGATCCTACAGGGTTAGAGCTTGGGGATAAACTACTCCTAGACCCTACAGGGTTAGAGCTTGGGGATAAACTACTCCTAGACCCTACAGGGTTAGAAAGCACTCAAAAGTTCCTCTGTCCGTAAATTACCTTTTAAGGATTCTGGTAGTTATAGTAACCAAACTGGATCCACCTTGCTTTCCTTGGGGAGGTTTCTGTGTTTTGCCACTCTGAATGGAGGTTCTTTGTGTCTGACTGAAAGCATCTTTGTGTGTGTGTTTCCCTGTTGGTGGGAAAGCGGTGGGAGTCACACAGGTCAAGCATTTCAGGTAGGGAGTAGTATTTCCTTATTGTGGAACAAAAAAACACTAACACCTGAGAGAGTTGGGTACATGTTAGTTTGACCTCTGACCTTTCCATACAACTTCTTCCCACAGGTAATTCTAAGTCAGTATTAAGAGAATGTTGTTGTGACAGCAATATGAGGACGATATGATACGGACGATGCCTTTAACACAACAATACCTTTCGGACTACCCTCTAAAGAAGATAAGTCCTTTGTGAAACTGTCTTTCAGAGCAACAGTGTGTGTTTATCAGTAAAGTGTTCCATCTTAGCTTGAGTCTTTACAAAAGGCTCTTACCTCTTGACAGAGAGCCACACAAGCCTTAGAGTGATTTGCAGAGGTTTACTGGAACACATGTAAAGTAGTTTGAGAAGTAGCTTGTTGACACTGATACAATAGAGCTGGTACATCCTGCTCTCAGCACAGGAGATCATGTCTGACGAGCATGGAGCAATGGCAAGGCCTAGGATTGACAGCATGGGAATCCATATATCTGACACACAGATCAGTGTATTATATATGGGACAGACAAGGAATCAGCCTTTCAAAGAGTACAACATTATATATTAAAAAACATCTATAGGCAAGGCAGGGTCATGAATGGTAGTTTTTCTCAAGAGCTGGAGATGATTTAAAAGGGATTGATTAGAAAAACAACAAATGTGAAATACAGCCGTTGTCTGTTTTTACAAGCCAAATCACTTATCTGGATTTAAATGGCTGACATCTGCTCCAGAACTAATTTCCCACCCACTAGCACCAGCAGCAGTAGTCCTAATATACAGCCAGGACAGGGCCTTGTTTTCATCCAACTGTTGTCCTGTTACAGGCTGGATGTGCAAGGTTCAGGAATGACCTAGCAGTACATAGCTGTTGTGGTCTAGTAGCAACACTCCCAGCACAAGCACATACTGTAATATTGCAAGCCCGGAGACAGGGTTGGAATCCTGCGTCCTCCCTTCATACTGGTTCCTACCTGTTCTCTAGCTCCCCCTTTGTTTTGGGATGTGTATACAGTTTAAAAATACTGAAAGGTTAGTTGAACTTTATTCACCCAGCAGTATGTTGCCTTGTTCCATGCTGTTGTGTTCAAGGGCCAGGCTGTTACCCATTCTATTGTCCTGTTCCAGGCTGTATGTTCAAGGGGCCAGGCTGTTACCCAGTTCTATTGTCCTGTTCCAGGCTGTATGTTCAAGGGCCAGGCTGTACCCTTCTACTTGTTCTGTTCCAGGCTGTTGTTCAAGGACCAGGCTGTTACCCATTCTATTGTTCTGTTCCACGCTGTATGTACAGGGGCCAGGCCTGTTAACCCATTCTATTGTTCGTTCCAGGCTGTATGTACAAGGGGCCAGGCTGTTACCCATTCTATTGTCCTGTTCCAGGCTGTATATACAAGGGCCAGGCTGTTACCCATTATATTTTCTGTTCCAGGCTGTATGTACAAGGGCCAGGCTGTTACCCATTCTATTGTCCTGTTCCAGGCTGTCTGTAAAGGGCCAGGGCTGTTACCCATTCTATTGTTCTGTTCCAGGCTGTATGTACAAGGGCCAGGCTGTTACCCATTCTATTGTCCTGTTCCAGGCTGTATGTTCAAGGGCCCGGCTGTTACCCATTCTATTGTCCCTGGTTCCAGGCTGTATATACAAGGGCCAGGCTGTTACCCATTCTATTGTCCTGTTCCAGCTGTATGTACAAGGGCCAGGAGTGCAGACTGGTGATCCACTACGAGCAGGGCTTCTCGTCCCTGGCTGAGCAAAGGGGGAGGACCCAGGTGGACCAGGGGAACCAGAACCAGGCCAAACCTCTCCTTTGCTACCCCTTCGACGCCTCAAGATGTCCTCCGACGACGGGTCCGGATGCTCTTCCTGGATTTCAGTGGAAAGAGGGTGAAATTGTAAGTGTTTTTTTTAAACAAGAAGCAAGGCATCCTCCTCTTGATATTCCACACTACAGTAGATCCACCATGTGACCTTTCCCCTACATTAACCTGGTTATCATTCACACTATCAGGACCATTGTTTCTACTAGGACCACTCTTAACAACCGTCTCTGTTAGTTGATGACTATACATGAGACCGTATTTCATAGAGGATAAAAAACCAGTTGACTCATATTTCATTTCAGTTTCTCTTCTGCTCTACCTAGCCACGGTTAAATGAACACAAACAAGTAAAGATGGAAAAGTTTCCACAGAATCCCCTATACGTTAAACAGGAAATGAGTCATACATGGGCATACTGAAACACTGTCCTGCAAGTCCCTCTGCTGTTAATGAAAATAACTATGTTTAGATGTGTTTCTGCTCTCAGAACACTACAACTGTAATAGATTACAACTAATGGAACTCACCATTAGAACTCATGGAACTGTAATATAATAGAATTGTAATAGATTACAACTAATGGAACTCACCATTGGAACTAATGGAACTGTAATATAATAGAACTCACCATTAGAACTCATGGAACTGTAATAGAATAGAACTAATGGAACTCACCATTAGAACTCATGGAACTGTAATAGAATAGAACTAATGGAACCTCACCATTAGAACTAATGGAACTGTAACAGATTACAACTAATGGACTCACCATTAGAACTAATGGAACTGTAACAGATTACAAGTAATGGAACTGTAATAGAATAGAACTAATGGAACTCATCATTAGAACTAATGGAACTGTAATATAATGGAACTCACCATTAGAACTCATGGAACTGTAATAGAATAGAACTAATGGAACTCACCATTAGAACTCATGGAACTGTAATAGAATAGAACTAATGGAACTCACCATTAGAGCTAATGGAACTGTAACAGATTACAACTAATGGAACTCACCATTAGAACTAATGGAACTGTAACAGATTACAACTAATGGAACTGTAATAGAATAGAACTAATGGAACTCATCATTAGAACTAATGGAACTGTAATATAATGGAACTCACCATTAGAACTCATGGAACTGTAATATAATGGAACTCACCATTAGAACTCATGGAACTGTAATATAATAGAATTGTAATAGATTAGAACCTAATGGAACTCACCCTTAGGAACTCATGGAACTGTAATAGAATAGAACTAATGGAACTCACCATTAGAAACTCATGGAACTGTAATAGAATAGAAACTAATGGAACTCACCATTAGAGCTAATGGAACTGTAATAGATTAGAACTAATGGAACTCACCATTAGAACTAATGGAACTGTAACAGATTACAACTAATGGAACTCACCATTAGAACTAATGGAACTGTAACAGATTACAACTAATGGAACTGTAATAGAATAGAACTAATGGAACTCATCATTAGAACTAATGGAACTGTAATATAATGGAACTCACCATTAGAACTCATGGAACTGTAATATAATGGAACTCACCATTAGAACTCATGGAACTGTAATATAATGGAACTCACCATTAGAACTCATGGAACTGTAATATAATGGAACTCACCATTAGAACTCATGGAACTGTAATATAATGGAACTCACCATTAGAACTCATGGAACTGGAATGTAACATCTAACATTCTCTCCTGTTCTATGTTCAGCAGCTGGACCTCCACTCATGCCCAAAGCCTATTGTCTTCATCCTCCACTCATTCCTCTCGGCAAAGATCGCCAGACTCGGCCTGGTAGCATAAAGGTTCTGTTTACCACCGACGGACCACAAGGACTGAACTGTTCCAGAGTTCTAGAGTGGAGTGTCCCGGAGTTCCACAGTGGAGGGTACAGAACAGAGGAGAACATGGCTTATAACTGAAATACGAGAACAAGGACTGTGATGTGCAGTGAACTAGACACAGGATCTACCCTGATTCAAAGTCCACACAAACAGCTCAAAATGAATGGATCATGTTTCAAAAACTTGATTGAGTTGATTTGTATATTTATAGAAACACATGCATTACCGATGACATCATAGTGAGAGCGTAAAAGATCAGTTACAGCAGAAGAAATTGTTTTGTTCAAATCGTTAAGCTGTAGAAGAACAATAATCTATTGTTTTGGTACTAAAAACATACTGGAAGTATTATCTATCTAGCATCCATCCAGCCTACGCTAATTTCTTTTCCTGCAATCTCTGTCTGCAAATAATCCAGCGATTACTGTTAACTTATTAAAAAGTTACTGTGAAAAAGCTAGTAAAGGCTGCTTGAACATTTGAATTGTCCTACGCCTTTGGCAGCTATTATAATTCAAGGCTTAGTTTTATTTTAACTCTGTTAATGATGCACATAAATGACATATTTCTGGATTGTCTTTGTATTTCAGGTTGTTCTTGTGGTCTAACTGGTGTTCACTGTATTGTTCACTGTATTTCCTCAACAAGAACCAACATCCCACAAAACACACACACTGAAATGTGTTCAAGTCTCTGTCCAAACAATGGCTTCACTTGTGGAGGAATGGGGTGCATCGAATGAATGCAATATGACAATTAAAAATGTCCAAAACACTTCCACACGCTGCAACTTGGATGGCCCATTCCTACAATACAATAGAGTAGAATAGACTATAATATAATAGACTAAATAGATTAGACTAGACAAGAATAGAGTAGACTAGAACATAATAGACTATAATATTAGAGTAGAATAGACTATAATATAATAGACTATAATAGAGTAGAATAGACAGAATAGAGTAACTAGAACATAATAGACTATAATATAATAGAGTAAATAGACTAATATAATAGACTATAATAGAGTAGAATAGACAAGAATAGAGTAGACTAAACATAATAGAGTAGAATAGACTATATATAATAGACTATAAAGAGTAGAATAGACAAGAATAGAGTAGACTAGAACATAATAGACTAGAATATAGTAGAGTAGAATAGACTATAATATAATAGACTATAATAGAATAGACTAGAACATAATATAATAGACATATAGAGTAGAATAGACTATAATATAATAGAGTAGAATAGACTATAATATAATAGACTATAATATAGAATAGACTATATATATAGACTATAATAGAGTAGAATAGACTATAATAGAGTAGAATAGACTATAATATAATAGAGTAGAATAGACTATAATAGAGTAGAATAGACTATAATATAATAGACTATAATAGAGTAGAATAGACTATAATATAATAGACTATAATAGAGTAGAATAGACTATAATAGAGTAGAATAGACTATAATATAATAGACTATAATAGAGTAGAATAGACTATAATAGAGTAGAATAGACTATAATATAATAGACTATAATAGAGTAGAATAGACTATAATATAATAGACTATAATAGAGTAGAATAGACTATAATATAATAGAGTAGAATAGACTATAATATAATAGAGTAGAATAGACTATAATATAATAGAGTAGAATAGACTATAATAGAGTAGAATAGACTATAATATAATAGAGTAGAATAGACTATAATATAATAGAGTAGAATAGACTATAATATAATAGAGTAGAATAGAGTATAATATAATAGAGTAGAATAGACTATAATATAATAGAGTAGAATAGACTATAATATAATAGACTATAATAGAGTAGAATAGACTATAATATAATAGACTATAATAGAGTAGAATAGACTATAATATAATAGACTATAATAGAGTAGAATAGACTATAATATAATAGAGTAGAATAGACTATAATATAATAGAGTAGAATAGATTATAATAGAGTAGAATAGACTATAATATAATAGACTATAATAGAGTAGAATAGACTATAATATAATAGACTATAATAGAGTAGAATAGACTATAATAGAGTAGAATAGACTATAATATAATAGACTATAATAGAGTAGAATAGACTATAATAGAGTAGAATAGACTATAATAGAGTAGAATAGACTATAATATAATAGACTATAATAGAGTAGAATAGACTATAATATAATAGACTATAATAGAGTAGAATAGACTATAATAGAGTAGAATAGACTATAATATAATAGACTATAATAGAGTAGAATAGACTATAATAGAGTAGAATAGACTATAATATAATAGACTATAATAGAGTAGAATAGACTATAATAGAGTAGAATAGACTATACTAGAGTAGAATAGACTATAATAGAGTAGAATAGACTATAATATAATAGACTATAATAGAGTAGAATAGACTATAATATAATAGACTATAATAGAGTAGACTAGACAAGAATAGAGTAGACTAGAACATAATAGACTATAATAGTAGAGTAGAATAGACTATAATATAATAGACTTTAATAGAGTAGAATAGACAAGAATAGAGTAGACTAGAACATAATAGACTATAATATAATAGAGTACAATAGACTATAATATAATAGACTAATAGAGTAGAATAGACAAGAATAGAGTAGACTAGAACATAATAGAGTATAGACTATAATATAGACTAAAGAGTAGAATAGACAGAATAGAGTAGACTAGAAAATAATAGACTATAATATAGTAGAGTAGAATAGACTATAATATAATAGACTATAATAGAATAGACTAGAACATAATATAATAGACTATAATAGAGTAGAATAGACTATAATATAATAGAGTAGAATAGACTATAATATAATAGACTATAATAGAGTAGAATAGACTATAATATAATAGGACTATAATAGAGTAGAATAGTCTATAATATATAGAGTAGAAGACTATAATATAATAGAGTAGATAGGACTATAATTAGAGTATAATAGACTATAATAGAGTAGAATAGAGTATAATATATAGACTATAATAGAGTAGAATGACCTATAATAGAGTAGAATAGACTATAATTATAATAGACTATAATATAATAGACTATAATAGAGTAGAATAGACTATAATATAATAGACTATAATAGAGTAGAATAGACTATAATAGAGTAGAATAGACTATAATATAATAGACTATAATAGAGTAGAATAGACTATAATAGAGTAGAATAGACTATAATCTAATAGGTAGAATAGACTATAATATAATAGACTATAATATATAGAGTAAATAGACTATAATATAATAGAGTAGAATAGAGTCGAATAGACTATAATATAATAGAGTAGAATAGAGTATAATGTAATAGACTTAATATAATAGAGTAGAATAGACTATAATATAATAGACTATAATAGAGTAGAATAGGACTATAATATAATAGACTATACTAGAGTTAGAATAGACTATATATAATAGAGTAGAATAGACTATAATATAATAGAGTCAGAAATAGAGTAGAATAGACTATAATAGAGTAGAATAGACCATAATATATAGGACTATATAGAGTAGAATAGACTATAATATAATAGACTATAATCGAGTAGAATAGACTATAATAGAGTAGAATAGACTATAATATAAATAGACTATAATAGAGTAGAAAGACTATAATAGAGTAGAATAGACTATAATAGAGTAGAATAGGACTATAATAGAGTAGAATAGACTATAATATAATAGACTATAATAGAGTAGAATAGACTATAATATAATAGACTATAATAGAGTAGAATAGACTATAATAGAGTAGAATAGACTATAATATAATAGACTATAATAGAGTAGAATAGACTATAATAGAGTAGAATAGACATAATATAATAGACTATAATAGAGTAGAATAGACTTAATAGAGTAGAATAGACTAGAATAGAGTAGAATAGACTATAATATACTAGACTATAATAGAGTAGAATAGACTATAATATAATAGACTATAATAGAGTTAGAATAGACTATAATAGAGTAGAATAGACTATCATAGAGTAGAATAGACTATAATAGAGTAGAATAGACTATAATAGAGTAGAATAGACTATAATAGAGTGAATAGACTATAATAGAGTAGAATAGACTATAATAATAGAGTATAATAGACTATAATAGAGTAGAATAGACTATAATAGAGTAGAATAGACTATAATATAATAGAGTAGAATAGACTATAATAGAGTAGAATAGACTATAATAGAGTAGAATAGACTATAATAGAATATACTAAAATATAATGGAACAGAGTAGAATAGAAGACTAATATAATGAGTATAATATAGACTATAATAGACTATAATAGACTAGAAGACTATATTATAATGACTATAATATATGACTAATATAATATGACTATAATAGAATATAATAGAATATAATAGAGACTGTATATAATGACGACAATATAAATAAGACTAATATAATATGACTACATTATAATATGACTATAATATAGAGTAGAATATACTATAGTATAATAGAACAGACTATAATATATGCCTCAATATATGACTATATATAATAGAAGACTAATATAATATGACTATATTATAATGTGACTATAATATAGAGTAAATATACTAGAGTATAATAGAACAGACTATAGATATGCCTCTAATATAAATGACTATATATAATACACCTATAATATAAGACACTAGAATAGAATAGCTCAGCAGAGAATTGACCAAAGCAGCACAACACAGCTCCTAATTGGGTTTACATGCCACTGAGTAAGGAGCAGGCATCCAGCACTCACACACAACCTGTTGTTCAGCATCAGAGCTGTTCAGAGCCACTGTCCACAGCTTCAAGCCATCATTCAGCCCATCTAATCAAACACAAAAGATAGACTTTCTGAATGTCAACTTCTAGAAATCAGAGAACTGCTGGAGACTTTCCAAATGAAATCAGCAATTAGTGTGTCCTTTGTTGTGTGCTGAGGGCTCCGTCTCCCAGCGGCCTGCCCGTTTCTAGGAATACGGTGAGTGTGTGTGTGTGGGGGGGGGTTGATTCTTCTGGGGACTTTTGGGGATTTTAGGTCCCCACAAGGATAGTAAAACAGGGAAAATTGTCCCTCATGGGGACATTTCCCACATCCGCATGAGGACAAAGGCTATTCTAAACTGAGGACTTAGGTTTAGAATTAGGTCTAGGATTAGGGTTAGGTTTAGGGTTAGGTTTAGAATTAGGGTTAGGTTTAGAATTAGGGTTAGGTTTAGAATTAGGGATAGGTTTAAAATTAGGGGGAAGTAGGATTTTGTATGGAAATCAATTGTAGGTCCCCACGAGGACAGAAGAACAAAATGTGTGTGTAAATGTTTTCCTACCTTATCAGGACCACACTGTCCTGACAAGTCACCACACTGTCCTGACAAGTCACCACACTGTCCTGACAAGTCACCACACTGTCCTGACAAGTCACCACAATGTCCTGATAAGATAGAAAAACAAGAACAATTTAGAAAAGTCAGGACTTGTGTTATGTCCTGAATTTGTTAAAATGCTATGTTAAGCTTAAGGGTTAGGTTTAGGGTTAAGGTTAGGACAAGCTCACTCTCCTTGCTTGTTTTATTACATGAGTCCAAATCACTGATCTGATTTCACCTCCACTAATTCGTTTAATAAGTCAACTCTCCACTATCATGACTGAGGGTGGTTGGTCCTGCTTCTGTTCAGTAGGACTTAACAGACGGAGCAGGTTTTGAATATCACTAATGAGGACAGACCTAGACCGAACTCAGTCATTCTGTACTAATATTTACTTATATCCTTTTTTGCCTTAAGTCATTGAGAACAGGTTCTCTTTTACAATAAGGACCTAACCAAGAGGGAGCTGAATATTGAAGATGCTATATTTATACCATGACAAATAGAATGCTTGGTAGTTATCCCAAAATAATTGTTTAAGTCCAACCCTTACCTTAGTCTAATTGGGTGGCCTGGAGTGGGATGAATCATGAGACCAAACACAATAGGTGGTGTGGAGCACCTATAGGGGAGCATTGTTAGCCTGGACGCCTGTCTGTTGTTTAGCAGTAGAGCAGGAACAGAAGCACCCAGGCCAGAGGACAAAACAAAGCCCCCTCAGAATCTATCAGGTCCCAAGGTTGCTAACCAGAGGCTCAACCCCCAGTTCAGTTCCCATCATCCCTTTCATGCTCTTGGCCAGGGGGGAGGACTTAGGGGGGTATAGAGTAGTGAGGACTAAGGGGGGTGGTATAGAGTAGTGAGGACTGAGGGGGGTGGTATAGAGTAGTGAGGACTGAGGGGGTATAGAGAAGAGAGGACTGAGGGGGGTATAGAGTAGTGAGGACTGAGGGGGGTATAGAGTAGTGAGGACTGAGGGGGGTATAGAGTAGTGAGGACTGAGGGGGGTATAGAGTAGTGAGGACTGAGGGGGGTATAGAGTAGAGAGGACTGAGGGGGGTATAGAGTAGTGAGGACTGAGGGGGGTATAGAGTAGTGAGGGGGGGTATAGAGTAGTGAGGGGGGTATAGAGTAGTGAGGACTGAGGGGGGGTATAGAATAGTGAGGGGGGTATAGAGTAATGAGGACTGAGGGGGGTACAGAGTAGTGAGGGCTGAGAGGGGTATAGAATAGTGAGGGGGGTATAGAGTAGTGAGGACTGAGGGGGGTATAGAATAGTGAGGGGGGTATAGAGTAATGAGGACTGAGGGGGGTATAGAGTAGTGAGGACTGAGGGGGGGTA
This sequence comes from Salmo trutta, assembly GCF_901001165.1. Classification (NCBI taxonomy): domain Eukaryota; kingdom Metazoa; phylum Chordata; class Actinopteri; order Salmoniformes; family Salmonidae; genus Salmo; species Salmo trutta. The sequence goes on from NW_021822244.1 coordinate 938,483, forward strand.
TAGAGTAGTGAGGGGGGTAAAGTGTAATGAGGACCTGAGGGGGTAAAGAGTAATGAGGACTGAGGGGGGGTATAGAGTAGTGAGGGCTGAGGGGGGTATAGAGTAGTGAGGACTGAGGGGGGTATAGAGTAGTGAGGACTGAGGGGGGTATAGAGTAGTGAGGGGGTAAAGTGTAATGAGGACTGAGGGGGGTAAAGAGTAATGAGGACTGAGGGGGGTATAGAGTAGTGAGGGCTGAGGGGGGTATAGAATAGTGAGGGGGGTATAGAGTAATGAGGACTGAGGGGGGTATAGAGTAGTGAGGGCTGAGGGGGGTATAGAATAGTGAGGGCTGAGGGGGGTATAGAATAGTGAGGGGGTATAGAATAGTGAGGACTGATGGGGTACAGTTCTGATTTGAAAGCATGTTTTGTTCATATGTGTGAGAGAAAGTGACATTCTCTGTTGGCTTTGCATTTGTTCCTACTGTGAACCTAGATAGACTAATGTTACGTCACTAGAAACTGACAGTGTTGTACAGAACAGTCGTAGTGTGCACACAAGATCACAACACACATTTTATTATATTTCATCACATTGATGGCACAACTAAAAGAAATAGTGATATCTACAATTCTACCAATGCTTTACAACAAACAGAGACATACACACATGTTAAATAAACTAAAAGACAAACCTCCCAGTTCTTGGAATTCCCTATTAAAACAACATGAGAGAGAACTCAGTAAATAAACCATGTCATTAATGAATGGCTGCCTGACAACTGACAGTCACTGATGTTCTTAAAACATAAACATGCTAATCACACTTTCACATCCTGACAGACTGTACTGATGTTTCCTGTGGTGAAATACATCCCAGTGGTGGTTGCAGTTTGCTGTGACTATAACAACCGGTCTAAAACCACTAGTGATTGTTCAGCTTCCCTCGTCACTTAGAGGCCTTCTCCGTAACCCAGTCAATGACCTGCAATACAACCAATAAAAACATATGGCTCTGTTTAAACGCTGCAAGCCATACAATTTACAAACTCTTCATGACCTATTTCTACCTGAATACCCCTTGACTTCTGAAGAACATGATTGAATACCCCTTGACTTCTGAAGAACATGATTGAATACCCCTTGACTTCTGAAGAACATGATTGAATACCCCTTGACTTCTGAAGAACATGATTGAATACCCCTTGACTTCTGAAGAACATGATTGAATACCCCTTGACTTCTGAAGAACATGATTGAATACCCCTTGACTTCTGAAGAACATGATTGAATACCCCTTGACTTCTGAAGAACATGATTGAATACCCCTTGACTTCTGAAGAACATGATTGAATACCCCTTGACTTCTGAAGAACATGATTGAATACCCCTTGACTTCTGAAGAACATGATTGAATACCCCTTGACTTCTGAAGAACATGATTGAATACCCTTGACTTCTGAAGAACATGATTGAATACCCCTTGACTCCTGAAGAACATGATTGAATACCCCTTGACTTCTGAAGAACATGATTGAATACCCCTTGACTTCTGAAGAACATGATTGAATACCCCTTGACTCCTGAAGAACATGATTGAATACCCCTTGACTTCTGAAGAACATGATTCAAAGCATGCCTTGGTAAGGGGAAGGTAAAATATGTAATAAATGGTTGACAGGTTACCTGCTTGGCATTGCTGCTGGCTGCTTTCATCATTTCCTCATGAAGGCCCCTGGATGTTTTCAGATCCTTTTGGAGAAAAGGAATACATTGTGACGCCAGCTTATCTCTCTCTAGTCTCTGGGGTGATGATGTAACAGTCAGCTGCTATAGTCAGGTCAGACAGCCAGCTTATCTCTCTATAGTCTCTGGGGTGATGATGTAACAGTCAGCTTATCTCTCTCTAGTCTCTGGGGTGATGATGTAACAGTCAGCTTATCTCTCTCTAGTCTCTGGGGTGATGATGTAACAGTCAGCTGCTATAGTCAGGTCAGACAGCCAGCTTATCTCTCTATAGTCTCTGGGGTGATGATGTAACAGTTAGCTTATCTCTCTGGGGTGATGATGTAACAGTCAGCTGCTATAGTCAGGTCAGACAGTCAGCTTATCTCTCTGGGGTGATGATGTAACAGTCAGCTGCTATAGTCAGGTCAGACAGTCAGCTTATCTCTCTATAGTCTCTGGGGTGATGATGTAACAGTCAGCTGCTATAGTCAGGTCAGACAGTCAGCTTATCTCTCTATAGTCTCTGGGGTGATGATGTAACAGTCAGCTGCTATAGTCAGGTCAGACAGCCAGCTTATCTCTCTATAGTCCTCTGGGGGTGATGATGTAACAGTCAGCTGCTATAGTCAGGTCAGACAGTCAGCTTATCTCTCTATAGTCTCTGGGGTGATGATGTACCAGTCAGCTGCTATAGTCAGGTCAGACAGTCAGCTTATCTCTCTATAGTCTCTGGGGTGATGATGTAACAGTCAGCTTATCTCTCTATAGTCTCTGGGGTGATGATGTAACAGTCAGCTGCTATAGTCAGGTCAGACAGTCAGCTTATCTCTCTATAGTCTCTGGGGTGATGATGTAACAGTCAGCTGCTATAGTCAGGTCAGACAGTCAGCTTATCTCTCTATAGTCTCTGGAGTGATGATGTAACAGTCAGCTGCTATAGTCAGGTCAGACAGTCAGCTTATCTCTCTATAGTCTCTGGGGTGATGATGTAACAGTCAGCTGCTATAGTCAGGTCAGACAGTCAGCTTATCTCTCTATAGTCTCTGGGGTGATGATGTAACAGTCAGCTTATCTCTCTATAGTCTCTGGGGTGATGATGTAACAGTCAGCTGCTATAGTCAGGTCAGACAGTCAGCTTATCTCTATAGTCTCTGGGGTGATGATGTAACAGTCAGCTTATCTCTCTATAGTCTCTGGGGTGATGATGTAACAGTCAGCTGCTATAGTCAGGTCAGACAGTCAGCTTATCTCTCTATAGTCTCTGGAGTGATGATGTAACAGTCAGCTGCTATAGTCAGGTCAGACAGTCAGCTTATCTCTCTATAGTCTCTGGAGTGATGATGTACCAGTCAGCTGCTATAGTCAGGTCAGACAGCCAGCTTATCTATCTTATTTAACATAGTTGAACAGGGCAAGTTAAAAGCGTAGGACAAGGCAATATAAAACAATCTGTCTAACAATCTGTCTTACAGTCTTAGGTGTCATTCTGTCATTGAAAACTTTTTCAAAGAGGGGCCAAGGGACTTCTAGATGAAGTTTTCACGTTAACTCACGATTGGTGCTAAATGTCAAATTCAAAGAAAGGAAAAAGGAGAGGAACCTTCAGATAGAATTTGGAGATTTCAAACAGTCTTTGGACTGCAGGCGGCAAGATACTTGTGTTCTCTGGTGATCCCATGATGCTTCAGCGTCTTCGCCACAACCTCTTTTAGCATCTGGAACAGAAACAACAGAAAACACTCTGCATGCTGTTCTGACTTGCCTAGTTAAATAAAAGGTTAAATAAATAAATGTGTGTGTGTCAATGGGAATCACTGACATTTCTCTACTTCAGGGATGGGCAACTTTGATGGGGGGTGAGGGCTACCAAAATATGAATTTATCATGGGGGGCCGCAGTGGCTCGCGGGTCTGTGTACCCACATCCATACCCCCACCTTTAAGCAAAACGTTTTAGCGTTTAGACAAAAAAAAAAAAAGTGGGGGTTCGCCAGTTGCCCATCCCTGCTCGAAATAAACCTGTATTTTTCTCCACGGGGCCACGTTGGGTCTTGTTGTGGTTGATAAGCTTGGGTTTGCGTAGTAATCAGAACAGCTTAACGTCTTGTTCCTTGAAACTCTTATCTCAAGGATATTTTTAAATCAATTTATTTTTTGTACTTTTACCCCATTTTCTCTCCAATTGGTAGTTACAGTCTTGTCCCATCGCTGCAACTCCCCTACGGACTCAGGAGAGGCGAAGGTCGAGAGCCGTGCGTCCTCCGAAACACGACCCAACCAAGCCGCACTGCTTCTTGACACACTGCTCGCTTAAACCCGGAAGCCAGCCGCACCAATGTGTCAGAGGAAACACCGTACACCTGGCGTCCGGATGCCAGCTTGCAGGCGCCCGGCCCGCCACAATGAATCGCTAGAGCGCGATGGGACAAGGATATCGCGGTCAGCCAAAACCTCCCCTAACCCGGACGACGCTGGGCCAATTGTGCGACCGCCTCATGGGTCTCCCGGGTCAAGGCCGGCTATGACACTGCAATGCAGTGCCTTAGACCGCTTCGCCACTCGGAAGGCCCCTCACGGATCTTAACATTGTGGATAATGGTAGGACAGAAAGGAATGTACCGCTGTCGTTAGAGATCTGCTGCAGCGTCATCATGTCCTAGTTACCTAGTGGAGGGCTACAATATGGCAATATAGCACAGCATAACCTAATGGAAGACTATGAATCTAGATGTTGTGTGTGTCTATAGAGATAAATACTCTATGTGAATATCTACATGCTGTACAAAAACAGAAATATTTCCCCAACAGGTACAATAAGCCATCCTCTTACCCGGGCATGTTTCTGGGAGCGAGACTCCTTGCTGGCCTTGTCCTCTGCCTGTCCCTGCCTGTGTCCCTGGGCCTGGGGGGCTCTGTGGCTGTTTTGGGGGTCAGGGTGGGGCTTCTCTGACCCCTGGGGGCCCAGTCTCAGGGCTGAGACAGAGGAGGAGGACTGAGACCGGGTTTTCTGCGGTCTCAAGCCTCTTAAAGCTGGGTGGGTATCAGTTCCACTGCTGCCACTGCACACAGAGCCCAGGGACTCACTGCTCTCTGACTTGGCCAACCTGGACAATAGACACACAGACAGTTAAACACTCACAGACACGCGCGCACACACAGAATACTTTTAGACAAAATGGCGTCACTATCTCTGCCAGAAAGACTACTGTGAATCTACTCTACTAATGACCTCAGCTGTCACCATAATCAATTAAGGTTCAATTCCATGGCAACAGACAACATATTTCATCTCTATGTAATAATACAGTAGCCAAGAGGGCTCCTAAAGATATTCATCTGGGAAGTAATGTAGAGGGTCATCAACCTGTTGCTGCTGGCATCATATTACATCATTAAGCCTACTAGGTTATATCGCTTGATATCCACTGTGGAAACATCGATTCCAGTTTTATTAGTTTTAAAACTATCAGTTATATCTGCTGGTCACATCACCTGAGTAATAAAACCATCATTTATATCTGCTGGTCACATCACCTGAGCAATAAAACCATCATTTATATCTGCTGGTCACATCACCTGAGTAATAAAACCATCATTTATATCTGCTGGTCACATCACCTGAGTAATAAAACCATCAGTTATATCTGCTGGTCACATCACCTGAGTAATAAAACCATCATTTATATCTGCTGGTCACATCACCTGAGTAATAAAACCATCATTTATAACTGCAGGTCACATCACCTGAGTAATAAAACCATCATTTATATCTGCTGGTCACATCACCTGAGTAATAAAACCATCAGTTATATCTGCTGGTCACATCACCTGAGTAATAAAACCCTCCTCAGCAGATTTAGATCTCACATAAAACAACATATAAAGGGTATCAATGTGTGAATAATTAACATTCAGTTCTACTTTGAAAGACAATATGCTGACCACAGACTATACGGCTTCTGCATCCTAAATAGCACCCTATTCCCTATTTACTTCTACCCTGTAGGCCCTGGTCAAAAATAGTGCACTATATAGGGAATAGGGTGCCATCTGTATGTATATGCAATAAGAGTCAGCAATGGAATGTGCTGCAGAGAGTCACGATAAACTATTAACAGTCCGTAAAGAACAGTAAGTGCAGAGGGGAACTATCTCCCTGTGTGTGTGTGTGTGTGTGTGTGTGTGTGTGTGTGTGTGTGTGTGTGTGTGTGTGTGTGTGTGTGTGTGTGTGGTGTGTGTGTGTGTGTGTGTGTGTGTGTGTGTGAAGTTCTCAAGGGGGAAAAACTTCAAACACATCTGAATACCTCAGAACCCGGAAACAGCATTTTCTTTTCTACTACTATCATATAAGTCACCAACACTGTCCACTTTTCCACGAAACCCATTTCAGCTTGATGTTAACTACTGCTGCTCTAAAAGGCTGAGGAGCTGCTAAACCTCCTGCTGACATGAGAAATGATATCCTGGTGTCCCGTCCTCAGATCTGACAGCCCCTCTCTAGGAACTAGTCTATAGATGAACATGACTGGTGTTAACCCAGGGGGCATGTAAACAACAACCAAGATAAAACACTGATGAGCTAGAAAGATGAAGAGATATCCTGCTGTTTCTGATCAAAGGGAACAGATAAATCCTTCTGTTTCTGATCGAAGGGAACAGATAAATCCTGCTGTTTCTGATCAAAGGGAACAGAGAAATCCTGTTGTTTCTGATCAAAGGGAACAGAGAAATCCTGCTGTTTCTGATCAAAGGGAACAGAGAAATCCTGTTGTTTCTGATCAAAGGGAACAGAGAAATCCTGCTGTTTCTGATCAAAGGGAACAGAGAAATCCTGTTGTTTCTGATCAAAGGGAACAGAGAAATCCTGCTGTTTCTGATCAAAGGGAACAGATAAATCCTGCTGTTTCTGATCAAAGGGAACAGATAAATCCTGCTGTTTCTGATCAAAGGGAACAGAGAAATCCTGCTGTTTCTGATCAAAGGGAACAGAGAAATCCTGCTGTTTCTGATCAAAGGGAACAGAGAAATTCTGCTGTTTCTGATCAAAGGGAACAGAGAAATCCTGCTGTTTCTGATCAAAGGGAACAGAGAAATCCTGTTGTTTCTGATCAAAGGGAACAGAGAAATCCTGCTGTTTCTGATCAAAGGGAACAGATACATTTCCATTAGGGAACGCCTACTTTGTGGAGTGCATGTGTGCAATAACTAAATTTGCCTTTGCACTCCTTCTAAACAATGCAATTTTAAAAAACTTTATCAAAGGGTAAAGTCAACTAAACTTAGTCCACTCTGTTCATAACAGATTCTAGTTTTGGGAACAGAAAACTGTATTGAGATTAAATGTTTAATAGATGAAAAAAATGAAACAGAATGTAGGCCATCTTTCCCCACCGCCGGCCACTGGGCTTCCTCTCATCACCATATTTGGTAGTGAGTGGAATATCTGTGTGTAAAATCTGGGATTTGATGATCAAATATACTGAGACTTGCAAACATCCCAAGATGAAATGTAAGGAGTAGAGATAGTGGGTGGCCAATACAACCTAGTAGTGGAAGACTATCACATTGCAATCTATTCCCCTATGAAGTTTATTGTTACAAGGTTTCAAGCCTAGTTCCACTTTAGGTAACCTAAGGCTGGAAATGTTGTTTCAATAACAAATATGGGAGCTTAAATCAGTCTGCAGAGTAAAAAAATAACACCTGTTGAATAAAGTCTTTGACCTCTAGCACCTGCTCTAAACCAAAGGCTGTATGTACGTAACCTTTGACCTCTAGCACCTGCTCTAAACCAAAGGCTGTATGTACGTAACCTTTGACCTCTAGCACCTGCTCTAAACCAAAGGCTGTATGTACGTAACCTTTGACCTCTAGCACCTGCTCTAACCACAGGCTGTATGTGCGTAACCTTTGACCTCTAGCATCTGCTCTAAACTACAGGCTGTGTGTACGTAACCTTTGACCTCTAGAACCTGCTCGAAACCACAGGCTGTATGTACGGACCCTTCGCCTATATAGAACATGATGCCTCTAATATGCCATTTAACAGACGCTTTTATCCAAAGCGACTTACAGTCATGTGTGCATAACTTTATGTGTAGGTGGCCCCGGGAATCAAACCCACTATCCTGGCATTGCAAGAGCCATGCTCTACCAACTGAGCTCCAGAGGACCATACAAACCTCACTAACCTCTTATGGGGGTGGACGGTGTCTGTATCCCAGGATCGTCTCTTGATCCTGGGCAGGTCAGAGTTGAGGAGGGCCTCTCCGTCCGGGACACTTCCTGGTTCAGACAGCACGGCCGGCGAGGGGGCGGGGCTTAAGGCGAAGGGGACGGGACAAGGCTCCTTGGAGCAGGTGGTCTGGGTCTCGTAGCGAATCAGACGGGACTGCAGCCGGACGAAGCCCTGGTCCCGGTCCAAGGCCTTGTGGCCCTGCTCGTCCAGACAGAACCTGGGTAGGGTCAAGAAATTAGTGATTTAAAACATAGACCAGTCTGGGCGATATACAGCCAATATCATAGATAAAAACTGAGATCAGGACTAAATTAGCATCAGAACGAGATGGGTCTCTCTCATGAGTCGGCAGAACTTGACCAGGGAGAAGAAGAGCTGACAGTGAGCCAGGACACAGAGACAGAGGGGGTCAGACAGTGAGCCAGGACACAGAGACAGAGGGGGTCAGACAGTGAGCCAGGACACAGAGACAGAGGGGTCAGACAGTGAGCCAGGACACAGAGACAGAGGGGTCAGACAGTGAGCCAGGACACAGAGGTCAGACAGTGAGCCAGGACACAGAGACAGGGGGGGTCATACAGTGAGCCAGGACACAGAGACAGAGGGGTCGGACAGTGAGCCAGGACACAGAGACAGAGGGGTCAGACAGTGAGCCAGGACACAGAGACAGAGGGGTCAGACAGTGAGCCAGGACACAGAGACAGAGGGGTCAGACAGTGAGCCAGGACACAGGGGTCAGACAGTGAGCCAGGACACAGAGACAGAGGGGTCAGACAGTGAGGCAGGACACAGAGACAGAGGGGTCAGACAGTGAGCCAGGACACAGAGACAGAGGGGTCAGACAGTGAGCCAGGACACAGAGACAGAGGGGTCAGACAGTGAGCCAGGACACAGAGACAGAGGGGTCAGACAGTGAGCCAGGACACAGAGACAGAGGGGTCAGACAGTGAGCCAGGACACAGAGACAGAGGGGTCAGACCAGTGAGCCAGGACACAGAGACAGAGGGGTCAGACAGTGAGCCAGGACACAGAGACAGAGGGGTCAGACAGTGAGCCAGGACACAGAGACAGAGGGGTCAGACAGTGAGCCAGGACACAGAGACAAGGGGTCAGACAGTGAGCCAGGACACAGAGACAGAGGGGTCAGACAGTGAGCCAGGACACAGAGACAGAGGGGTCAGACAGTGAGCCAGGACACAGAGGGGGTCAGACAGTGAGCCAGGACACAGAGACAGAGGGGTCAGACAGTGAGCCAGGACACAGACACAGAGGGGTCAGACAGTGAGCCAGGACACAGAGACAGAGGGGTCAGACAGTGAGCCAGGACACAGACACAGAGGGGTCAGACAGTGAGCCAGGACACAGAGACAGAGGGGTCAGACAGTGAGCCAGGACACAGAGACAGAGGGGTCAGACAGTGAGCCAGGACATAGAGACAGAGGGGTCACAGAGACAGAGGGGTCTGCTGGAGTAGATAAGGTAGGTAGAGGTCATAGGTGAGGTTCACAAGAAAATCAGCAACATTCAAAAAACTGTGAAAGATCAGAAGTAAATTTGCATCAGATGCCCTGCTCGTCCAGACAGGACCTGCCCAGGGAGAAGAGAGACCTTATTGATTCAAAACAGAGACAGGTCTGGACCATAACCGGTCAATAAGCTAGTACTTGGTAGTAAATAAGGTATAAAAGAGCAGGGGGAGGTTTCCAGAAGGAACATCAACATTCAAAAGACTGAAAGATCAGGAATAATTTAGCATAAAGAGGGAGAGAGACTAGGCCTCCACTTGTTCAAGTCTCTTAGGTACCGTTTACATGAGTAAAATAAGTCTAGTGAGATCCATCTCTCTTCAAAATTAGATATGCAACGTTTCTGTTAACAGTAGCCGTGGATGTGGTATGTCCAAAGTCACATTCCTGCTTCATGTGTTGGCGCAGCTATTAGCGTACCGTAAATACCATAGTAAACAGACTAACAAAATAAGGATCGCCACTCAGACGGGGTATCAGCCTCAGGAGGTAGTTTGGGAGACATCTCTTAAAGAGAGAGTTGACTCTAGATCGGTCTCTTTACACTACACAAGTATATGTCCTGGAACTAGTTTGTGTCGTCAGGCCCTCAGGTGATTAGAGACAAGTACTCTACCCTAAGAGATGGATAGGTTTATGTATAGATTGGGGCGGCGGTTAAAGCGTTGGACTAGTAATCGAAAGGTTGCTGGATTGAAATCCCTGAGCTGACAAGGTAAAAATCTGTCATTCTGCCCCTGAACAAGGCAGTTAACCCACTGTTCCCTGTTCCTGTATGTATAAAGATACCTACTCTAGTCCATGGTAGGTTACTGTATGTATAAAGATACCTACTCTAGTCCATGGTAGGTTCCTGTATGTATAAAGATACCTACTCTAGTCCATGGTAGGTTACTGTATGTATAAAGATACCTACTATCTTCCATGGTAGGTTCCTGTATGTATAAAGATACCTACTCTAGTCCATGGTAGGATTTCTGTATGTATAAAGATACCTACTCTAGTCCATGGTAGGTTCCTGTATGTATAAAGATACCTACTATCTTCCATGGTAGGTTACTGTATGTATAAAGATACCTACTCTAGTCCATGGTAGGTTACTGTATGTATAAAGATACCTACTCTAGTCCATGGTAGGTTCCTGTATGTATAAAGATACCTACTATCTTCCATGGTAGGTTACTGTATGTATAAAGATACCTACTCTAGTCCATGGTAGGTTCCTGTATGTATAAAGATACCTACTCTAGTCCATGGTAGGTTCCTGTATGTATAAAGATACCTACTCTAGTCCATGGTAGGTTCCTGTATGTATAAAGATACCTACTCTAGTCCATGGTAGGTTCCTGTATGTATAAAGATACCTACTATATTCCATGGTAGGTTCCTGTATGTATAAAGATACCTACTATATTCCATGGTAGGTTACTGTATGTATAAAGATACCTACTCTAGTCCATGGTAGGTTCCTGTATGTATAAAGATACCTACTCTAGTCCATGGTAGGTTCCTGTATGTATAAAGATACCTACTATCTTCCATGGTAGGTTACTGTATGTATAAAGATACCTACTCTAGTCCATGGTAGGTTCCTGTATGTATAAAGATACCTACTCTAGTCCATGGTAGGTTACTGTATGTATAAAGATACCTACTCTTGTCCATGGTAGGTTCCTGTATGTATAAAGATACCTACTATATTCCATGGTAGGTTACTGTATGTATAAAGATACCTACTCTAGTCCATGGTAGGTTACTGTATGTATAAAGATACCTACTCTAGTCCATGGTAGGTTACTGTATGTATAAAGATACCTACTCTAGTCCATGGTAGGTTACTGTATGTATAAAGATACCTACTCTAGTCCATGGTAGGTTACTGTATGTATAAAGATACCTACTCTAGTCCATGGTAGGTTCCTGTATGTATAAAGATACCTACTCTAGTCCATGGTAGGTTCCTGTATGTATAAAGATACCTACTCTAGTCCATGGTAGGTTCCTGTATGTATAAAGATACCTACTATATTCCATGGTAGGTTACTGTATGTATAAAGATACCTACTCTAGTCCATGGTAGGTTACTGTATGTATAAAGATACCTACTCTAGTCCATGGTAGGTTCCTGTATGTATAAAGATACCTACTCTAGTCCATGGTAGGTTCCTGTATGTATAAAGATACCTACTATATTCCATGGTAGGTTACTGTATGTATAAAGATACCTACTCTAGTCCATGGTAGGTTCCTGTATGTATAAAGATACCTACTCTAGTCCATGGTAGGTTCCTGTATGTATAAAGATACCTACTATCTTCCATGGTAGGTTACTGTATGTATAAAGATACCTACTCTAGTCCATGGTAGGTTACTGTATGTATAAAGATACCTACTCTAGTCCATGGTAGGTTCCTGTATGTATAAAGATACCTACTCTTGTCCATGGTAGGTTACTGTATGTATAAAGATACCTACTCTAGTCCATGGTAGTGGGAGCTGGCTGCTTGGTTGAAGGGGATCTGGGTCACTTTCCTGGGGGTCAAGTCTGGAGACATCTGGAATGTATTTCCCCTGGAAACACACACACAGACACACATTTTTGTACAGGAGCTGTGAACATTTTCTATTGAAATCCAGGACTGCAGCAAAGAACACACAGTACTGCAGCGATCTGAAGTGAAACTAAACTCTCCTGTCCTCCGCACCCAAACTGATTAAGTGTGTAAAACAACTTCCTAATGAACTGACAGAATGCCTCTTAATTGAGTTTCTTTTAATGAACATAATTATTACGACCAAAAAATATTCTTCTCTGCTTTCTGTAAGAACACTATCCGATAAAGGCTCTTTATAAATCAGAGGAATTCAATGAGGTGAAAGCCTTTGATTGGAATGCATATCAGAAGTAGACAGCCACATGAAATCACCGTCGCTGCATGGTGTCTGAAACATCCTGACTGAATCGTTGTCTGCTGAACGGAGTGGTTTCTCCTCTAGGGAAGAGGAAGTTAGAAACAGATGATTCAACATGTTGACGGTATTCCAGATTCAGACGGTGACAGAACTGATTTTCCCAGAGTCACACTGAAGCTCCAGGACTCATTTCTACCTCCATATTAGAAGCCTGAAATCTAATTTCATACACAGACAGATTGTCCCCTTGTTGAGCTACACACAGCAGGTTGGGTTTCCATCCAGATTTTCATGTAAATATTTTAAAATCAGCATTAAGAAAATATAAGCACTTTCCCACCAGTGATAATGTTTCCACCAAACTGACTTGTTGCGGATAAACATCAGTACGTGATGATGTAGTGCACATAAAATGTACTTCTTTGTTTAAGTTTTCATGTACCGAATAAAAATCTAAAGTTCAATGTGTTTCCATCGTATTTCCAACTCTACTGATCAGTTTCTGTCACAAAACTGTTTTAAACAGCAAATGTGCTTATTCTGGTCTTAGTATGTACGCTCCAGCTAACAGCTGTGTGGGTAGGCTAGTCTACATGATGAGATCATTATGGATAACAGCGAGAATATTTATATTTGTCAAATCGGCAGTCAAGCATCGATCATCACGTCACAAGAATAAGACCATAGATATTTATTGGAAAGGAGCATCAAGCTCATCACCAAAGATTTGTATAACTAACCCAAGATAGACCACAGCCTGTCGTTTCCAATGGGAGCAAATTAATCATAGTGGGCAGAACAAGCAAGGAAGTGGGCAGAGTAAAGGATGAGCTAGCGAGAGCCCATTGGTGTGTTCTAGCATGTATTTGCATATTTCCGTTAGGGAACGCCTACTTGTAAAGTACGCGTGTGCAATAAGTCAATTCCCCCTTGCACTCCTTCTAAACAATGCAAAAAATATATATTTAGCAAAGGGCAAAGTCTACAAAACATAGTCCACTCTGTTCATAACAGATTCTAGTTTTGTAAACAGAAAACTGTATTGAGATCAAATGTTTCATTGATGAGGAAAATTTGCAGAATATCGGCCAAAATCCATCTTTCCCCACCGCCGGCCACTGGGCTTCCTCGCATCACCATATTTGGTAGTGAGCGGAAATGCCAACCAGATGCTTCAGATTTCTACATCCAGTGAAATATGACTCGTTGTTCTATCCGTGTCATCACCGTGCACTTTAACCACTCCTGTGAAGTTCATCATCATTTATTTAATCTGTAGCCTAACAAACTGCATGGTTTCCCCAAGTCGTAGTGGGAGGACAACACACCATATCGTCGCGTGACTCCAAGTTTACTTCGATATGATGCGTACTCTCACTACTGGTGTCCCCCAGGCTCGGTTCTAGGCCCTCTTCTCTCTATACACCAAGTCACACGGCTCCGTAATATCTTCACATGGTCTCTCCTATCACTGCTATGACGATGACACTCAACTACTTTTCTCCTTCCCTCCTCCTGAAACCCATCTCTGCGTGCCCGGCAGATATCTCAGCTTGGATGTCGACCCACCACCTCAAGCTCAACCTCGACAAGACAGAGCTGCTCTTCCTCCCGGTTAGTGTTAACTACTTTGGAGCACTCAGACACATATAAATTGACCAGAGAGGCTGTTGTACATAAAGTAGAACACATCTAAATACGTTAGACAACTTTCTGTAGTAGAGACAGAATGAGTCAAACCACAATGCCTTTGAACAACTCCCTAAAGTATCTGAACAGTATCTGAATTGAACACTCTCTAAAGTATCTGAATTGAACAGTATCTGAATTGAACAGTATCTGAATTGAACAACTCTCTAAAGTATCTGAACTGAACAGTATCTGAACAGTAACTGAATTGAACAGTATCTGAATTGAACAACTCTCTAAAGTATCTGAACTGAACAGTATCTGAATTGAACAGTATCTGAATTGAACAGTATCTGAATTGAACAACTCTCTAAAGTATCTGAATTGAACAGTATCTGAATTGAACAGTATCTGAATTGAACAACTCTCTAAAGTATCTGAACTGAACAGTATCTGAATTGAACAACTCTCTAAAGTATCTGAATTGAACAGTATCTGAATTGAACAACTCTCTAAAGTATCTGAACTGAACAGTATCTGAATTGAACAACTCTCTAAAGTATCTGAATTGAACAGTATCTGAATTGAACAACTCTCTAAAGTATCTGAACTGAACAGTATCTGAACAGTAACTGAATTGAACAGTATCTGAATTGAACAACTCTCTAAAGTATCTGAATTGTGGGTGAACCGGTAGTGGATGAGGTGCAATGATTTTGATGATGCAATTTAAAGTTGTTGGTGGAAAAACAGTATATACATCCATCCAACCATGTTCCTTTTCATGTTATTCTTTTCCATTACTATTAAAACGTTATATATTACAGAGAAGCTTGTAGGAATATAGAGTTACCCTAGTCTCCGGGCTAACAGAGTTACCCTAGTCTCCGGACTAACAGAGTTACCCTAGTCTCCGGACTAACAGAGTTACCCTAGTCTCCGGGCTAACAGAGTTACCCTAGTCTCCGGGCTAACAGAGTTACCCTAGTCTCCGGACTAACAGAGTTACCCTAGTCTCCGGTCTAACAGAGTTACCCTAGTCTCCGGGCTAACAGAGTTACCCTAGTCTCCGGGCTAACAGAGTACTAGTCTCCGGACTAACAGAGTTACCCTAGTCCTCCGGTCTAACAGAGTTACCCTAGTCTCCGGGCTAACAGAGTTACCCTAGTCTCCGGACTAACAGTGTTACCCTAGTCTCCGGGCTAACTGAGTTACCCTAGTCCTCCGGCTAACAGAGTTACCCTAGTCTCCGGGGGCTAACAGAGTTACCCTAGTCTCCGGACTAACAGAGTTACCCTAGTCTCCGGGCTAACAGAGTTACCCTAGTCCCTCCGGACTAACAGAGTTACCCTAGTCTCCGGGCTAACAGAGTTACCCTAGTCTCCGGACTAACAGAGTTACCCTAGTCTCCGGGCTAACAGAGTTACCCTAGTCTCCGGGGGCTAACAGAGTTACCCTAGTCTCCGGGGGCTAAACAGAGTTACCCTAGTCTCCGGGGGCTAACAGAGTTACCCTAGTCTCCGGGCTAACAGAGTTACCCTAGTCTCCGGGCTAACAGAGTTACCCTAGTCTCCGGACTAACAGAGTTACCCTAGTCTCCGGGCTAACAGAGTTACCCTAGTCTCCGGGGGCTAACAGAGTTACCCTAGTCTCCGGTCTAACAGAGTTACCCTAGTCTCTGGACTAACAGAGTTACCTAGTCTCCGGACTAACAGAGTTACCCTAGTCTCCGGGCTAACAGAGTTACCCTAGTCTCCGGGCTAACAGAGTTACCCTAGTCTCCGGACTAACAGAGTTACCCTAGTCTCCGGGCTAACAGAGTTACCCTAGTCTCTGGACTAATAGAGGCTGCAGATCTCCGGTGGGCAGGCCGTCAGGTGTGAAGTGTCTAAGCAGCTCTTTGGCATCCAGCAAGGCTGGGGTGGTTCTCTGACCCTGGATGTCCTTAGGCCCCAGCAGACAGTCAGACGAGCCGCCAGACAGCAGACCAAACCTGGGAACGGAGACAGGCAGGAGGAAACCAAAGATGATATGGTTAAATTAGTCACGTGTCAGGAACCAAAGATACTGTCGGTCTCTCTATTCCCATAAGCCACCTTGCTTGCTTATCGTTGTTGGAAGAGAGATGTATGTACCGATGTGAAGACCATGATTCAAGTTTACCTCAGCTTCTGACGAGTCCTCTGGAGGTGCTCATAGTTCTGCAGAACACTTCTCTCTGGCCAGTCAGCATGTTGGGAGTGTTTAATGAACTCTACATTGGAATGGGAAAATAGTAATTTTGTTTTTTCAGTCAAGGTTTCTTGTAGGAGTCAGTTTTAGAGATGGCAAATACAGTGCCTTCAGAATGTATTCAGACCCCTTGACTTTTTCCATATTTTGTTACGTTACAGCCTTATTCTAAAATAGATTTTTTTTTAAATCGATACCCAATAATGACAAAGCGAAAACAAGTTAAGATTTTTTTTCAAATGTATAAAAAACAGAAATAACCTATTTACATAAGTATTCAGACCCTTTGCTATGAGACTTCGAAATTGAGCTCAGGTGCTTCCTGTTTCCATTGATCATCCTTGAGATGTTTCTACAACTTGATTGGAGTCCACCTGTGGTAAATTCAATTGATTGGACATGATTTGGAAAGGCACACACCTGTCTATATAAGGCCCCACAGTTGACAGTGCATGTTAGAGCAAAAACCAAAACCATGCCAAAGGAATTGTACGGACAGCTCCGAGACAGGATTGTGTCGAGGCACAGATCTGGGGAAGGGTACCAAAACATTTCTGCAGCATTGAAGGTCCCCAAGAACACCATGGCCTCCATCATTCTTAAATGGAAGAAGTTCGGAACCACCAAGACTCTTCCTAGAGCTGGCCGCCCGGCCAAAATGAACAAGGGCCTTGGTCAGGGAGGTGACCAAGAACCCAATGGTCACTCCGACAGAGCTCCAGAGTTTCTCTGTGGAGATGGGAGAACCTTTCAGAAGGACAACTATCTCTGCAGCACTCCACCAATCAAGCCTTTATAATAGTGTGGCCAAAAGGCACCTAAAGGACTCTCAGACAGTGAGAAACAAGATTCTCTGGTCTGATGAAACCAAGATTGAACTCTTTGGCCTGAATGCCAAACCTCACATCTGGAGGAAACCTGGCACCATCCCTACGGTGAAGCATGGTGGTGGCCGCATCATGCTGTGGGGATGTTTTTCAGAGACAGGGACTGGAAGACAAGTCAGAATCGAGGGAAAGATGAACAGAGCAAAGTACAGAGAGATTCATGATGAAAATATGCTCCAGAGCGCTCAGCACCTCAGACTGGGGCAAAGGTTCACCTTCCAACAGGACAACGACCCTAAGCACACAGCCCAAGACAACGCAGGAGTGGCTTCGGGATAAGTCTCTGAATGTCCTTGAGTGGCCCAGCTAGAGCCCGGACTAGAACCTGAACTAACATCTCTGGAGAGACCAGAAAATAGCTGTACAGCGACACTCCCCATCCAACCTGACAGAGCTTGAGAGGATCTGCAGAGAAGAATGGGAGAAACTCCCCAAATACAGGTGTGCCAAGCTTGTAGCGTCATACCCAAGAAGACTCAAGGTTATAATCACTGTCAAAGGTGCTTCAACAAAGTTCTGAGTTAAGGGTCTGAATGCTTACGTAAACGTGACATTTCCGTTATTATATTTTTTATACATTTGCAAACATTTCTAAAAACTAGTTTTTGCCTTGTCATTATGAGGTATTGTGTGTAGATTAAAACAATTTAATCCATTTTAGAATAAGGCTGTAACATAACAAAATGGGGGAAAGGTCAAGTGGTCTGACTACTTTCTGAATGCACTGTACATATTACTGAGCTGTGTTACTGGGAGTAAGGAGGGACTGGAACAGCAGAATACCTGTAGTCTTCATAGTGAGGTTCACCTCCTCTGCTCCACAGGGTTCAACTCTGGGCAGACTGGAGTCTTTAGGCAGGGTAGAGGCTTTAGGCAGGGTAGAGGCTTTAGGCAGGGTAGAGTCATGCATCTTGAGGTACTGTTCTCTGGCCAGGCTGAGCAGGATCTTCAGGTCATTGACTGGTATTGAAGCTGGCTTCTCTGCCTCTTCTCTACGTCCTAGTCAATATGGAATAACGAGAGTAGTCAGTAAGTAGCCTTGTCCGAGCCAGGGTGGCCCACAGGGCTGGAGCCTCATGTTTCTGTTGCGTGAGGCTGCTTAATGTTTACCTATCTGGCTACGATAGACTGACTTTAATACTGGAGGAACCACTTACCTGTCTGGCTACGATACAGACTGACTTTAATACTGGAGGAACCACCTACCTGTCTGGCTACGATACAGACTGACTTTAATACTGGAGGAACCACCTACCTGTCTGGCTACGATACAGACTGACTTTAATACTGGAGGTACCACTTACCTGTCTGGCTACAATACAGACTGACTTTAATACTGGAGGAACCACCTACCTGTCTGGCTACAATACAGACTGACTTTAATACTGGAGGAACCACCTACCTGTCTGGCTACGATACAGACTGACTTTAATACTGGAGGAACCACATACCTGTCTGGCTACGATACAGACTGACTTTAATACTGGAGGAACGACCTACCTGTCTGGCTACGATACAGACTGACTTTAATACTGGAGGAACCACTTACCTGTCTGGCTACGACACAGACTGACTTTAATACTGGAGGAACCACTTACCTGTCTGGCTACGACACAGACTGACTTTAATACTGGAGGAACCACATACCTGTCTGGCTACGATACAGACTGACTTTAATACTGGAGGAACCACATACCTGTCTGGCTACGATACAGACTGACTTTAATACTGGAGGAACCACTTACCTGTCTGGCTACGATACAGACTGACTTTAATACTGGAGGAACCACCTACCTGTCTGGCTACGATACAGACTGACTTTAATACTGGAGGAACCACTTACCTGTCTGGCTACGATACAGACTGACTTTAATACTGGAGGAACCACCTACCTGTCTGGCTGCTACACAGACTGACTTTAATACTGGAGGAACCACCTACCTGTCTGGCTACGATACAGACTGACTTGCTTTATTAAACTATGCTAGATATGTTTTTTTGTCAAATAGAATGTCCTCAATAAATTACCTGGTTAAATAAACTGCAATAATAAAACAATACATTAACTAGGCTCTATTTGGAAGCAATAAAGTACACTGCAAATGGAAAGAGTGTGCTGAGTACAGACATTTTAATATATATTCTGCGTCAGACATGATATCGCTTGAAAAATCTTTTTTTATTTTTATTTTTTATCTCAACGAGACTTACCTGGCTAAATAAAGGATGAATAAAATCTGATGTTGTACTTACTCAGGCACTCCTTTAGGACCAGGGTCTGCACCTCGGCCAACTTCCTCTCCCTCTGTAGCAGTTGGTCTCCATGGAGACAGGGCAGGGAGCGCAGCCAGTCTGTCGTGGTGGAACCTGGGGGAAGAGACCAAGTGGACTGCTTTATCAATCAATTGGCTGAACCCTTCTCAATAACATCAGAGAAAAGAGAAACCTGCCCACTGCTCTCGCTGGTACTACTTATTTATTAAAGGCCCACTGCAGTCAAAATTCTGTTTTTACTGTGTTTTGTATTATATTGTACAACAGCTGATGAAAGGAACACTGTAAAAAAGTGTGACGTGATCAGTGTTATTTCCTGATAGTTGCTGGTTGAAAATACAATCTACACAGGACCTTCTAAATCAGCAGGTTTTGCATGGGCAGAGTTTAATAAGGCTGAATAGAATAAGTGACATTAGTAAGAGCAGTGTTCCGGTTTCTCTTTCATCTGAAGTAATCACATTATTTCCACACACCTGCAACAACATAACTCAGATGTGGGAGTTATTTTTAGGATGTTCAATAACCTGGTAACATGGCTTATGAGTTCAAATGAAGTTCATATGAATGTGACAACACAAACGCTATCAAAGGAGACAGGGGAGTTTAATACAAGTATACTGCAATAAGGAGACATGGAGTTTAATACAAGTACACTGCATTAAGGAGACAGGGGAGTTTAATACAAGTACACTGCATTAAGGAGACAGGGGAGTTTAATACAAGTACACTGCATTAAGGAGACAGGGGAGTTTTAAAACAAGCACACCTGCATTAAGGAGACAGGGGAGTTAGAGCTAGAGAGAGAGAGCTAGAGAGAGAGAGCGAGAGAGAGCGAAACAGAGAGCTAGAGAGAGCAAAACAGAGAGCTAGAGAGAGCTAGAGAGAGCTAGAGCTAGAGAGAGCAAAACAGAGAGCTAGAGAGAGCTAGAGAGAGAGCGAAACAGAGAGCGAAACAGAGAGAGCGAAACAGAGAGAGCGAAACAGAGAGCTAGAGAGAGCTAGAGAGAGAGAGAGAGAGAGAGCTAGAGAGAGAGAGAGAGAGCTAGAGAGCTAGAGAGAGAGAGCTAGAGAGAGCTAGAGAGAGAGCTAGAGAGCTAGAGAGAGAGAGCTAGAGAGAGCTAGAGAGAGAGAGCTAGAGAGAGAGAGCTAGAGAGAGCTAGAGAGAGAGCTAGAGAGAGAGCGAAACAGAGAGCTAGAGAGAGCTAGAGAGAGAGAGAGAGCTAAAGAGAGAGAGCTAGAGAGAGCTAGAGAGAGAGCTAGAGAGAGAGCTAGAGAGAGAGCGAAACAGAGAGCTAGAGAGAGCTAGAGAGAAGGCTAGAGAGAGAGCTAGAGACAGCTAGAGAGAGAGCTAGAGAGAGCGAGCTAGAGAGAGCTAGAGAGAGAGAGAGAGAGAGCTAGAGAGCTAGAGAGAGAGAGCTAGAGAGAGCTAGAGAGAGAGCTAGAGAGAGAGAGCTAGAGAGAGCTAGAGAGAGAGCTAGAGAGAGCTAGAGAGAGAGCTAGAGAGAGAGCGAAACAGAGAGCTAGAGAGAGCTAGAGAGAGAGAGAGAGCTAAAGAGAGAGACCTAGAGAGAGATATAGAGAGACCTAGAGAGAGAGCTAGAGACATAGAGAGAGAGCTAGAGAGAGCGAGCTAGAGAGAGAGAGAGAGATAGAGAGAGCTAGAGAGAGAGAGAGAGAGAGAGAGGGAGAGAGAGAGCTAGAGAGAGAGAGAGAGCTAGAGAGAGCGAGAGCTAGAGAGAGAGAGAGCTAGAGAGAGAGAGCTAGAGAGCTAGAGAGAGAGAGCTAGAGAGAGAGCTAGAGAGAGCGCTAGAGAGAGAGCTAGAGAGAGAGAGCTAGAGAGAGAGAGCTAGAGAGAGAGAGAGCTAGAGAGAGCTAGAGAGAGAGAGCTAGAGAGAGCGAGAGAGAGCTAGAGAGAGAGAGAGAGCTAGAGAAAGCTAAAGAGACCTAGAGAGAGAGAGCGAAACAGAGAGCTAGAGAGAGAGAGAGCTAGAGAGAGCTAGAGAGAGCTAGAGAGAGAGCTAGAGAGAGAGAGCTAGAGAGAGAGAGCGAGAGAGAGCTAGAGAGAGCTAGAGAGAGAGAGCGAAAGAGAGCTAGAGAGAGCTAGAGAGAGAGCTAGAGAGAGAGCTAGAGAGAGAAGAGCTAGAGAGAGAGAGCTAGAGAGAGAGCGCTAGAGAGAGAGAGGCTAGAGAGAGCTAGAGAGAGAGAGCTAGAGAGAGCTAGAGAGAGAGAGCTAGAGAGAGAGAGAGAGCTAGAGAGAGAGAGCTAGAGAGAGAGAGAGCTAGAGAGAGAGAGAGCTAGAGAGAGAGAGAGAGCTAGAGAGAGAGAGAGAGAGCTAGAGAGAGAGAGAGCTAGAGAGAGAGCTAGAGAGAGCTAGAGAGAGAGAGCGAAACAGAGAGCTAGAGAGAGAGCTAGAGAGAGAGCTAGAGAGAGCGAAACAGAGAGCGAAACAGAGAGCTAGAGAGAGAGCGAAAGAGAGAGCGAGAGAGAGAGCTAGAGAGAGAGCGAGAGCTAGAGAGAGAGCTAGAGAGAGAGCTAGAGAGAGAGAGCTAGAGAAGAGCAAGAGAGAGCTAGAGCTAGAGAGAGAGCTAGAGCGCTAGAGCGAGCTAGAGAGAGAGCGAAACAGAGAGCTAGAAAGAGAGCTAGAGCTAGAGAGAGAGCTAGAGAGAGAGCGAGAGCTAGAGAGAGCAAGAGAGAGAGCTAGAGAGAGCTAGAGAGAGAGCGAGAGCGCTAGAGAGAGCTAGAGCGCTAGAGAGAGCTAGAGAGCGCTAGAGAGCGCTAGAGAGAGCGAAACAGAGAGCTAGAGAGAGAGAGCTAGAGAGAGAGAGAGCTAGAGAGAGAGCTAGAGAGAGAGCTAGAGAGAGCTAGAGAGAGAGCTAGAGAGAGCTAGAGAGAGAGCTAGAGAGAGAGAGCTAGAGAGAGAGCTAGAGAGAGAGCTAGAGAGAGAGCTAGAGAGAGAGCTAGAGAGAGAGCTAGAGAGAGAGCTAGAGAGAGAGAGCGCTAGAGAGAGCGCTAGAGAGAGCGCTAGAGAGAGCGCTAGAGAGAGCGCTAGAGAGAGAGAGCTAGAGAGAGTGCGCTAGAGAGAGAGCTAGAGAGAGAGCTGGAGAGAGAGCGCTAGAGAGAGAGCTAGAGAGAGAGAGAGAGCTAGAGATAGAGAGCTAGAGAGATAGAGCTAGAGAAGAGCAATAGAGAGCTAGAGAGAGCTAGAGAGAGAGCTAGAGAGAGAGCTAGAGAGAGAGCTAGAGAGAGAGAGCTAGAGAGAGAGAGCTAGAGAGAGAGCTAGAGAGAGAGAGAGCTAGAGAGAGAGCTAGAGAGAGAGCAAGAGAGAGCTAGAAGTGCTAGAGAGAGCTAGAGAGAGAGCGAAACAGAGAGCTAGAGAGAGAGCTAGAGCTAGAAGAGAGAGCTAGAGCTAGAGAGAGAGCTAGAGAGAGCTAGAGAGAGAGAGAGCTAGAGAGGAGAGCTAGAGCTAGAGAAGAGAGCTAGAGAGAGCTAGAGAGAGAGCTAGAGAGAGAGCTAGAGAGAGAGGCTAGAGAGAGTGCTAGAGAGAGAGCCAGAGCTAGAGCGAGCAAGAGAGAGAGCAAGAGAGAGCTAGAGAGCGCGCTAGAGAGCGCTAGAGAGAGAGAGAGCTAGAGAGAGAGCGAAACAGAGAGCTAGAGAGAGAGCTAGAGCTAGAGAGAGAGCTAGAGAGAGAGCTAGAGCTAGAGAGAGAGCTAGAGAGAGCTAGAGAGAGAGCTAGAGAGAGAGATAGAGAGTGTGCTAGAGAGAGAGAGAGCTAGAGAGAGCCTAGAGAGAGCTAGAGCTAGAGAGAGCAAGAGAGAGAGCAAGAGAGAGCTAGAGCTAGAGAGAGAGCTAGAGCGAGAGCTAGAGCGCTAGAGAGAGCTAGAGAGAGCGCTAGAGAGCACTAGAGAGAGCGAAACAGAGAGCTAGAGAGAGAGCTAGAGAGAGCGAGAGAGAGAGAGAGAGAGAGAGAGCTAGAGAGAGAGAGCTAGAGAGAGAGCTAGAGAGAGAGCGCTAGAGAGAGAGCTAGAGAGAGAGCTAGAGAGAGAGCTAGAGAGAGAGCTAGAGAGAGAGCTAGAGAGAGAGCTAGAGAGAGAGCTAGAGAGAGAGAGCTAGAGAGCACTTGAGAGAGAGCTAGAGAGAGAGCTAGAGAGAGAGAGCTAGAGAGCACTTGAGAGAGCACTAGAGAGAGAGCTAGAGAGAGCACTAGAGAGAGCTAGAGAGAGAGCTAGAGAGAGAGCACTAGAGAGAGAGCACTAGAGAGAGAGCTAGAGAGAGCGCTAGAGAGAGCTAGAGAGAGAGAGCTAGAGAGAGAGAGCTAGAGAGCACTTGAGAGAGAGCTAGAGAGAGAGCTAGAGAGAGTGCTAGAGAGAGAGCAAGAGCTAGAGCTAGAGAGAGCAAGAGAGAGAGCAAGAGAGAGCTAGAGAGCGCGCTAGAGAGCGCTAGAGAGAGAGAGAGAGCTAGAGAGAGAGCGAAACAGAGAGCTAGAGAGAGAGCTAGAGCTAGAGAGAGAGCTAGAGAGAGAGCTAGAGCTAGAGAGAGAGCTAGAGAGAGAGCTAGAGCTAGAGAGAGAGCTAGAGAGAGCTAGAGAGAGAGCTAGAGAGAGAGATAGAGAGTGTGCTAGAGAGAGAGAGCTAGAGAGAGCTAGAGAGAGCGCTAGAGCTAGAGAGAGCAAGAGAGAGAGCAAGAGAGAGCTAGAGAGAGAGCTAGAGCTAGAGAGAGAGAGCTAGAGCTAGAGAGAGAGCTAGAGCGCTAGAGAGAGCTAGAGAGAGCGCTAGAGAGCACTAGAGAGAGCGAAACAGAGAGCTAGAGAGAGAGCTAGAGAGAGCTAGAGAGAGAGAGAGCTAGAGAGAGAGAGCTAGAGAGAGAGAGCTAGAGAGAGAGAGCTATAGAGAGAGCTAGAGAGAGAGCGCTAGAGAGAGATGCGCTAGAGAGAGAGCTAGAGAGCACTTGAGAGAGAGCTAGAGAGAGAGAGGCAGAGAGAGAGCTAGAGAGAGAGAGCTAGAGAGCACTTGAGAGAGAGCTAGAGAGAGAGAGCTAGAGAGCACTTGAGAGAGCACTAGAGAGAGAGCTAGAGAGAGAGCTAGAGAGAGAGCTAGAGAGAGAGCTAGAGAGAGCGCTAGAGAGAGCTAGAGAGAGAGCTAGAGAGAGAGCTAGAGAGAGCGCTAGAGAGAGCTAGAGAGAGAGAGCTAGAGAGAGAGAGCTAGAGAGCACTTGAGAGAGAGCTAGAGAGAGAGCTAGAGAGAGCACTAGAGAGAGCACTAGAGAGAGAGCTAGAGAGAGACTAGAGAGCGCTAGAGAGAGAGAGAGAGAGCTAGAGAGAGAGCTAAGAGAGCACACTTGAGAGAGAGCTAGAGAGAGGAGAGGGCAGAGAGAGAGCTAGAGAGAGAGCACTAGAGAGAGAGCTAAGAGAAAGCACTAGAGAGAGAGCTAGAGAGAGAGCTAGAGAGAGCTAGAGAGAGCTAGAGAGAGCTAGAGAGAGAGCAAGAGAGAGAGCAAGAGGAGAGAGCTAGAGAGAACTTGAGAGAGAGCTAGAGAGAGAGGCAGAGAGAGCACTAGAGAGAGAGCTAGAGAGAGAGCACTAGAGAGAGAGCTAGAGAGCGCTAGAGAGAGAGCTAGAGAGAGAGCTAGAGAGAGAGCTAGAGAGCTTGAGAGAGCTAGAGAGAGAGCTAGAGAGAGAGCTAGAGAGAGAGAGAGCTAGAGAGAGAGAGAGCTAGAGAGAGAGAGAGCTAGAGAGAGAGCTAGAGAGAGAGCTAGAGAGAGAGAGAGCTAGAGAGAGAGAGAGCTAGAAAGAGAGCTAAGAGAGAGCTAGAGAGAGAGCTAGAGAGAGAGAGCTAGAGAGAGAGCTAGAGAGAGAGCTAGAGAGAGAGCTAGAGAGAGAGAGAGAGCTAGAGAGAGAGAGAGCTAGAGAGAGAGAGAGCTAGAGAGAGAGAGAGCTAGAGAGAGAGCTAGAGAGAGAGAGAGCTAGAGAGAGAGAGCTAGAGAGGAGAACGAAACAGAAAAAAAAGGGAGAACAGAAACGGCAGGACCTTTTAGGAACTATTGCTTGTTCCTCCATTTTATTCTCTTTCAGAAGGAAAATGGTTCATGAGTCAAGGTTTTTCTTAAGGGTTTTATATAATAAACTCCTACAGAGAGCGAAGGGAACAGGAAGACCTTTCAGGAACTATTGCTTCTTCCATCATTTTGTTATGTTCTCTTTGAGAATGAAAATGCCACATGAGAGTCGGTGTATAAAAGAACCATTCTTACGATGTAATCTTTGAAGGTACTCAGAGTGATGGAAGTTAGAAATAGAGGGAACAATTCTTTCATCATGTATTGTTCTCTTTCAGAAAATAAATGCTACATGAGAGTTGGTGTAAAAGAAAAGAAACTCTTCGTAAGTCTCTCTGGATAAGAGCCTCTGTTAATGCATGAAATATATTTTAGATTTTTTCTTTTGGGGCATTCCATAAGGGAACAAAATGTGCTCTCTGAATGAACGTGGAGGCCTGCATGCATTATACTGTACAGAGTACACCAGGCTGTTACAACAGCATGCAGCAGGGGGGGGGAGAGAGAGGGGGAGAGAGAGAGAGGGAGAGAGGGGAGAGAGAGAGAGAGAGAGAGAGAGGAGAGAGGGAGAGAGGAGAGAGAAGAGAGAGAAGAGAGAGAAGAGAGAGAAGGAGAGAGAAGGAGAGAGAAGAGAGAGAGAAAGAGAGAGAAAGAGAGAGAAAGAGAGAGAGAGAGAGAGAAAAGAGAAAGAGAGAGAGAGAGAGAGAGAGAGAGAGAGATACACTGCTGTGTCTTCTCCCTTGTCCTGTTTCACTCAGAGGTTTTACGTCCGTCTTTCTACAGGGCTTTATTATCTCTGAAAGAAGGTAAATCTCCAGAGGGAGGAGTCAGAGGAGTCAGAGGGTTCCACAACTATTGGCCCGCGGGTGGATTTATTTTGGACCCCCTTTATTTCAGTTTTTTTACGTTTGGACCTAAGACTGTAAAAACACCAGGAAATCAGTTCCAAGGGATTTTAATTTAGGGAAATCTGTTCCCAAGTACTGGCACGCATAATAGAGAGATATGTGATCTTATACAAATGTAAGCAAGGCTTGAAATGATTATGTTTTAGTAAAATATTATATCTATTTGGGATTCTTGCAGTCAATTTGCAGTCTACAAATGATTTGTAATTACGTTCTGCCCCCCCCCATCCACTAAACAAAAAAAGAAATAATAAGAAAACTTTGGTGCAGCTGAATCTAGTTTAGGAACAAGTTAAAGACGAGTTAAAGGAAGTAGTACATAGTGGTTGGGGCCATTTTATAGTTCAGCCCTCCGACTTACTATACATAACAAGTATAAATGCCTTGGGTTATTGTACCATTTTCAAAATGATTAAAACTAGACTGAGTGTTAGGAAATGGAGAGGTAGATAAAAGCAGCAGCTAGCTAGAGGGATTCTTCTTGTCCTTTCAACTTCCGTGGTGACTGAAGAAGGCACCGCCGTAGACCCAAGGACCAGGAAATGACCTCAGAGAGGAGGCCTCTGAGCCAGTCTTTAAAAGACTGCTGGATACCAATCTGACAGTAGAACCATTCATACTGTCCATGATATTGACAGGTAAGTCACCAATCATAATGTAAACAACATTTCATATCAGAAGTAGATCTTTGTTTGTTCACCATTTCTTCCTTTTTTAAAGTTTCTTACCTGAAGACGACACAGAATTCTCTCTCGAAGCCCATTGACGGTTGCCATGGCAGCGGCTCCATTGATCTGATTGGCTGAGTGTATCATGCGGGGCCTTGCAGCCTCCGCCCTCTGACCCCTGGACCAACAGGAAGTAGTGTCCGCTCTCACCCTTCACCTCCACATAAGGAACTACGGCAAACCAAATAGGTCAAAATGAGTTGAAAATAAAGAATACACATCCAGGTTATATGTAGGGAAACAGCCATAGGAATGCATAGGGAAGTTTATATCGTATAAAGAGTGCCTTGGTTCTTCTTGTTGCCTTGATTCTGGTTGTTTAAATATTTAGAGTTCCTATACAGTTAGTTCTGTGACGGTCGATCCATTTACATTTAAGTCATTTAGCAGACGCTCTTATCCAGAGCGACTTACAAATTGGTGCATTCACCTTATGATATCCAGTGGAACAACCACTTTACAATAGTGCATCTAAATCTTTTAGGGGGGGGGGGGGGTAGAAGGATTACTTTATCCTATCCCAGGTATTCCTTAAAGAGGTGGGGGTTTCAGGTGTCTCCGGAAGGTGGTGATTGACTCCGCTGTCCTGGCGTCGTGAGGGAGCTTGTTCCACCATTGGGGTGCCAGAGCAGCGAACAGTTTTGACTGGGCTGAGCGGGAACTGTGCTTCCTCAGAGGTATGGGGGCCAGCAGGCCAGAGGTGGATGAACGCAGTGCACTTGTTTTGGGTGTAGGGCCTGATCAGAGCCTGAAGGTACGGAGGTGCCGTTCCCCTCACAGCTCCGTAGGCAAGCACCATGGTCTTGTAGCAGATGCGAGCTTCAACTGGAAGCCAGTGGAGTGTGCGGAGGAGCGGGGTGACGTGAGAGAACTTGGGAAGGTTGGAACACCAGACGGGCTGCGGCGTTCTGGATGAGTTGTAGGGGGTTTAATGGCACAGGCAGGGAGCCCAGCCAACAGCGAGTTGCAGTAATCCAGACGGGAGATGACAAGTGCCTGGACTAGGACTGCGCCGCCTTCCTGTGTGAGGCAGGGTCGTACTCTGGAATGTTGTAGAGCATGAACCTACAGGATCGGGTCACCGCCATTGATGTTAGTGGAGAACGACATGGTGTTGTCCAGGGGTCACGCCAAGGGTCTTAGCACTCTGGGAGGAGGACACAAGGGAGTTGTCAACCGTGATGGTGAGATCATGGAACGGGCAGTCCTTCCCCGGGAGGAAGAGCAGCTCTGTCTTGCCGAGGTTCAGCTTGAGGTGGTGATCCGTCATCCACACTGATATGTCTGCCAGACATGCAGAGATGCGATTCGCCACCTGGTTATCAGAAGGGGGAAAGGAGAAGATTAATTGTGTGTCGTCTGCGTAGCAATGATAGGAGAGACCATGTGAGGATATGACAGAGCCAAGTGACTTGGTGTATAGTGAGAATAGAGAGGGCCTAGAACAGAGCCTGGGGGACACCAGTGGTGAGAGCACGTGGTGCGGAGACAGATTCTCGCCACGCCACCTGGTAGGAGCGACCTGTCAGGTAGGACGCAATCCAAGCGTGGGCCGCGCCAGATGCCCAGCTCGGAGAGGGTGGAGCGGAGGATCTGATGGTTCACAGTATCAAAGGCAGCAGATAGGTCTAGAAGGATGAGAGCAGAGGAGAGAGAGTTAGCTTT
>NW_021822245.1:0-33308 GCF_901001165.1 Salmo trutta
GGGCCTTTTTAACCAGAACATGAATAAAATTCAAGGCGGACCATTGGGTTTTCTTTTAAAACGTTTCGGAATGAGAGTACCCACCATCAAATCGCGCGCCAGGGTGAATGATGGACCATCACGTTCCATGGCTCTTATTCGGTCAGATCTCACTGTAGAACACTCAAAACACTTTGTAAAGGCTGGGGACATCTTGTGGAAGCAATAGGAAGTGCCAGAATATACCTCACCCCCTTTGTTTTTCAATGGCATAGGCTCAAAGTCAATTCAACACATCAGGTATCCACTTCCTGTCAGAATCTGTCTCAGGGTTTTGCCTGCCAAATGAGTTCTGTTATACTCACAGACACCATTCAAACAGTTTTTGAAACTTTAGGGTGTTTTCTATCCATATATAATAAGTATATGCATATTGTAGTTACTGGGTAGGTGTAGGAGGCATTTAAAAATGGGCACATCTTTTTTCAAAAAGTCTCAATACTGCCCCCTATACCCTAACAGGTTAAGCAGTACAGCAAAAAATGGTACTTAAAGAGTGCATCAAACATGACTTAGACCTTGTTTGTGAAAAACGGTTTATTTCTGTATTTCATGATTGCAACTTGCTGAAAAGTGTCAACAATGTTCCTTTCATCGAGATTAAACAGTACAGCAAAATGGTACTTACAGAGTGACTCAAACATGACTTAGACCTTGTTTTTGAAAATCGGTTTATTTCTGTATTTCATGATTGCAACTTGCTGAAAAGTTTCAACAATGTTCCTTTCATCGAGATTAAACAGTACAGCAAAATGGTACTTACAGAGTGACTCAAACATGACTTTGACCTTGTTTTTGAAAAACTGTTTATCTCTGTATTTTATGATTGCAATTTGCTGAAAAGTGTCAACAGTGTTCCTTTCATCGAGTTTAAACAGCACAGCAAAATGGTACTTACAGAGTGACTCAAACATGACTTTGACCTTGTTTTTGAAAAACTGTTTATTTCTGTATTACATGATTGCAACTTGCCGAAAAGTGTCAACAGTGCTCCTATCATCCTGATTAAGCAGTACAGCAAAAATGGTACTTACAGAGTGCATCAAACATGACTTAGACCTTGTTTGTGAAAAACGGTTTATTTCTGTATTTCATGATTACAACTTGCTGAAAAGTGTCAACAATGTTCCTTTCATCGAGATTAAACAGTACAGCAAAATGGTACTTACAGAGTGACTCAAACATGACTTTGACCTTGTTTTTGAAAAACTGTTTATTTCTGTATTTCATGATTGCAACTTGCTGAAAAGTGTCAACAGTGTTCCTTTCATCGAGTTTAAACAGTACAGCAAAATGGTACTTAATATTAACAGAGTGACCTTGTTTTTGAAAAACTGTTTATTTCTGTATTACATGATTGCAACTTGCTGTAAAGTGTCAACAGTGTTCCTATCATCCTGAATAAGCAGTACAGCAAAAACGGTACTTACAGAGTGCATCAAACATGATTTAGGCCTTGTTTGTGAAAAACGGTTTATTTCTGTATTTCATGATTGCAACTTGCTGAAAAGTGTCAACAATGTTCCTTTCATCGAGATTAAACAGTACAGCAAAATGGTACTTACAGAGTGACTCAAACCTTGTTTTTGAAAAACTGTTTATTTCTGTATTCCTTTCATCGAGTTTAAACAATACAGCAAAATGGTACTTAACAGAATGACCTTGATTTTGAAAAAGTGTTTATTTCTGTATTACATGATTGCACTTGCTGAAAAGTGTCAACAGTGCTCCTATCATCCTGATTAAGCAGTACAGCAAAAATGGTACATACAGAGTGCATCAAACATGACTTAGACCTTGTTTGTGAAAAACGGTTTATGTCTGTATTTCATGATTGCAACTTGCTGAAAAGTGTCAACAATGTTCCTTTCATCGAGATTAAACAGTACAGCAAAATGGTACTTACAGAGTGACTCAAACATGACTTAGACCTTGTTTTTGAAAAACTGTTTATTTCTGTATTTCATGATTGCAACTTGCTGAAAGTGTCAACAGTGTTTCTTTCATCGAGTTTAAACAGTACAGCAAAATGGTACTTAACAGAATGACCTTGTTTTGAAAAACTGTTTATTTCTGTATTACATGATTGCAACTTGCTGAAAAGTGTCAACAGTGCTCCTATCATCCTGATTAAGCAGTACAGCAAAAATGGTACTTACAGAGTGCATCAAACATGATTTAGGCCTTGTTTGTGAAAAATGGTTTATTTCTGTATTTCACGATTGCAACTTGCTGAAAAGTGTCAACAGTGCTCCTATCATCCTGATTAAGCAGTACAGCAAAAACGGTACTTACAGAGTGCATCAAACATGATTTAGGCCTTGTTTGTGAAAAACGGTTTATTTCTGTATTTCATGATTGCAACTTGCTGAAAAGTGTCAACAATGTTCCTTTCATCGAGATTAAACAGTACAGCAAAATGGTACTTACAGAGTGACTCAAACCTTGTTTTTGAAAAACTGTTTATTTCTGTATTCCTTTCATCGAGTTTAAACAATACAGCAAAATGGTACTTAACAGAATGACCTTGATTTTGAAAAAGTGTTTATTTCTGTATTACATGATTGCACTTGCTGAAATGTGTCAACAGTGCTCCTATCATCCTGATTAAGCAGTACAGCAAAAATGGTACTTACAGAGTGCATCAAACATGACTTAGACCTTGTTTGTAAAAAACGTTTTTTTTTCTGTATTTCATGATTGCAACTTGCTGAAAAGTGTCAACAATGTTCCTTTCATCGAGATTAAATAGTACAGCAAAATGGTACTTACAGAGTGACTCAAACATGACTTAGACCTTGTTTTTGAAAAACTGTTTATTTCTGTAATTCATGATTGCAACTTGCTGAAAAGTGTCAACAGTGTTCCTTTCATCGAGTTTAAACAGTACAGCAAAATGGTACTTAACAGAATGACCTTGTTTTTGAAAAAGTGTTTATTTCTGTATTACATGATTGCAACTTGCTGAAAAGTGTCAACAGTGCTCCTATCATCCTGATTAAGCAGTACAGCAAAAATGGTACATACAGAGTGCATCAAACATGACTTAGACCTTGTTTGTGAAAAACGGTTTATGTCTATATTTCATGATTGCAACTTGCTGAAAAGTGTCAACAATGTTCCTTTCATCGAGATTAAACAGTACAGCAAAATGGTACTTACAGAGTGACTCAAACATGACTTAGACCTTGTTTTTGAAAAACTGTTTATTTCTGTATTTCATGATTGCAACTTGCTGAAAAGTGTCAACAGTGTTTCTTTCATCGAGTTTAAACAGTACAGCAAAATGGTACTTAACAGAATGACCTTGTTTTTGAAAAACTGTTTATTTCTGTATTACATGATTGCAACTTGCTGAAAAGTGTCAACAGTGCTCCTATCATCCTGATTAAGCAGTACAGCAAAAATGGTACTTACAGAGTGCATCAAACATGATTTAGGCCTTGTTTGTGAAAAACGGTTTATTTCTGTATTTCATGATTGCAACTTGCTGAAAAGTGTCAACAATGTTCCTTTCATCGAGATTAAACAGTACAGCAAAATGGTACTTACAGAGTGACTCAAACCTTGTTTTTGAAAAACTGTTTATTTCTGTATTCCTTTCATCGAGTTTAAACAATACAGCAAAATGGTACTTAACAGAATGACCTTGATTTTGAAAAAGTGTTTATTTCTGTATTACATGATTGCACATGCTGAAAAGTGTCAACAGTGCTCCTATCATCCTGATTAAGCAGTACAGCAAAAATGGTACTTACAGAGTGCATCAAACATGACTTAGACCTTGTTTTTGAAAAACTGTTTATTTCTGTAATTCATGATTGCAACTTGCTGAAAAGTGTCAACAGTGTTCCTTTCATCGAGTTTAAACAGTACAGCAAAATGGTACTTAACAGAATGACCTTGTTTTTGAAAAAGTGTTTATTTCTGTATTACATGATTGCAACTTGCTGAAAAGTGTCAACAGTGCTCCTATCATCCTGATTAAGCAGTACAGCAAAAATGGTACATACAGAGTGCATCAAACATGACTTAGACCTTGTTTGTGAAAAACGGTTTATGTCTGTATTTCATGATTGCAACTTGCTGAAAAGTGTCAACAATGTTCCTTTCATCGAGATTAAACAGTACAGCAAAATGGTACTTACAGAGTGACTCAAACCTTGTTTTGAAAAACTGTTTATTTCTGTATTCCTTTCATCGAGTTTAAACAATACAGCAAAATGGTACTTAACAGAATGACCTTGATTTTGAAAAAGTGTTTATTTCTGTATTACATGATTGCACTTGCTGAAAAGTGTCAACAGTGCTCCTATCATCCTGATTAAGCAGTACAGCAAAAATGGTACTTACAGAGTGCATCAAACATGACTTAGACCTTGTTTGTGAAAAACGTTTTTTTTCTGTATTTCATGATTGCAACTTGCTGAAAAGTGTCAACAATGTTCCTTTCATCGAGATTAAACAGTACAGCAAAATGGTACTTACAGAGTGACTCAAACATGACTTAGACCTTGTTTTGAAAAACTGTTTATTTCTGTAATTCATGATTGCAAATTGCTGAAAAGTGTCAACAGTGTTCCTTTCATCGAGTTTAAACAGTACAGCAAAATGGTACTTAACAGAATTACCTTGTTTTTGAAAAAGTGTTTATTTCTGTATTACATGATTGCAACTTGCTGAAAAGTGTCAACAGTGCTCCTATCATCCTGATTAAGCAGTACAGCAAAAATGGTACATACAGAGTGCATCAAACATGACTTAGACCTTGTTTGTGAAAAACGGTTTATTTCTGTATTTCATGATTGCAACTTGCTGAAAAGTGTCAACAATGTTCCTTTCATCGAGATTAAACAGTACAGCAAAATGGTACTTACAGAGTGACTCAAACATGACTTAGACCTTGTTTTTGAAAAACTGTTTATTTCTGTATTTCATGATTGCAACTTGCTGAAAAGTGTCAACAGTGTTTCTTTCATCGAGTTTAAACAGTACAGCAAAATGGTACTTAACAGAATGACCTTGTTTTTGAAAAACTGTTTATTTCTGTATTACATGATTGCAACTTGCTGAAAAGTGTCAACAGTGCTCCTATCATCCTGATTAAGCAGTACAGCAAAAATGGTACTTACAGAGTGCATCAAACATGATTTAGGCCTTGTTTGTGAAAAACGGTTTATTTCTGTATTTCACGATTGCAAATTGCTGAAAAGTGTCAACAGTGCTCCTATCATCCTGATTAAGCAGTACAGCAAAAACGGTACTTACAGAGTGACTCAAACCTTGTTTTTGAAAAACTGTTTATTTCTGTATTCCTTTCATCGAGTTTAAACAATACAGCAAAATGGTACTTAACAGAATGACCTTGATTTTGAAAAAGTGTTTATTTCTGTATTACATGATTGCACTTGCTGAAAAGTGTCAACAGTGCTCCTATCATCCTGATTAAGCAGTACAGCAAAAATGGTACTTACAGAGTGCATCAAACATGACTTAGACCTTGTTTGTGAAAAACGTTTTTTTTCTGTATTTCATGATTGCAACTTGCTGAAAAGTGTCAACAATGTTCCTTTCATCGAGATTAAATAGTACAGCAAAATGGTACTTACAGAGTGACTCAAACATGACTTAGACCTTGTTTTTGAAAAACTGTTTATTTCTGTAATTCATGATTGCAAATTGCTGAAAAGTGTCAACAGTGTTCCTTTCATCGAGTTTAAACAGTACAGCAAAATGGTACTTAACAGAATGACCTTGTTTTTGAAAAAGTGTTTATTTCTGTATTACATGATTGCAACTTGCTGAAAAGTGTCAACAGTGCTCCTATCATCCTGATTAAGCAGTACAGCAAAAATGGTACATACAGAGTGCATCAAACATGACTTAGACCTTGTTTGTGAAAAACGGTTTATTTCTGTATTTCATGATTGCAACTTGCTGAAAAGTGTCAACAATGTTCCTTTCATCGAGATTAAACAGTACAGCAAAATGGTACTTACAGAGTGACTCAAACATGACTTAGACCTTGTTTTTGAAAAACTGTTTATTTCTGTATTTCATGATTGCAACTTGCTGAAAAGTGTCAACAGTGTTTCTTTCATCGAGTTTAAACAGTACAGCAAAATGGTACTTAACAGAATGACCTTGTTTTTGAAAAACTGTTCATTTCTGTATTACATGATTGCAACTTGCTGAAAAGTGTCAACAGTGCTCCTATCATCCTGATTAAGCAGTACAGCAAAAATGGTACTTACAGAGTGCATCAAACATGATTTAGGCCTTGTTTGTGAAAAACTGTTTATTTCTGTATTTCACGATTGCAAATTGCTGAAAAGTGTCAACAGTGCTCCTATCATCCTGATTAAGCAGTACAGCAAAAACGGTACTTACAGAGTGCATCAAACATGATTTAGGCCTTGTTTGTGAAAAACGGTTTATTTCTGTATTTCATGATTGCAACTTGCTGAAAAGTGTCAACAATGTTCCTTTCATCGAGATTAAACAGTACAGCAAAATGGTACTTACAGAGTGACTCAAACCTTGTTTTTGAAAAACTGTTTATTTCTGTATTCCTTTCATCGAGTTTAAACAATACAGCAAAATGGTACTTAACAGAATGACCTTGATTTTGAAAAAGTGTTTATTTCTGTATTACATGATTGCACTTGCTGAAAAGTGTCAACAGTGCTCCTATCATCCTGATTAAGCAGTACAGCAAAAATGGTACTTACAGAGTGCATCAAACATGACTTAGACCTTGTTTGTGAAAAACGTTTTTTTTCTGTATTTCATGATTGCAACTTGCTGAAAAGTGTCAACAATGTTCCTTTCATCGAGATTAAATAGTACAGCAAAATGGTACTTACAGAGTGACTCAAACATTACTTAGACCTTGTTTTTGAAAAACTGTTTATTTCTGTAATTCATGATTGCAACTTGCTGAAAAGTGTCAACAGTGTTCCTTTCATCGAGTTTAAACAGTACAGCAAAATGGTACTTAACAGAATGACCTTGTTTTTGAAAAAGTGTTTATTTCTGTATTACATGATTGCAACTTGCTGAAAAGTGTCAACAGTGCTCCTATCATCCTGATTAAGCAGTACAGCAAAAATGGTACATACAGAGTGCATCAAACATGACTTAGACCTTGTTTGTGAAAAACGGTTTATTTCTGTATTTCATGATTGCAACTTGCTGAAAAGTGTCAACAATGTTCCTTTCATCGAGATTAAACAGTACAGCAAAATGGTACTTACAGAGTGACTCAAACATGACTTAGACCTTGTTTTTGAAAAAATTTATTTCTGTATTTCATGATTGCAACTTGCTGAAAGTGTCAACAGTGTTTCTTTCATCGAGTTTAAACAGTACAGCAAAATGGTACTTAACAGAGTGACCTTGTTTTTGAAAAACTGTTTATTTCTGTATTACATGATTGCAACTTGCTGTAAAGTGTCAACAGTGTTCCTATCATCCTGAATAAGCAGTACAGCAAAAACGGTACTTACAGAGTGCACCAAACATGATTTAGGCCTTGTTTGTGAAAAACGGTTTATTTCTGTATTTCATGATTGCAACTTGCTGAAAAGTGTCAACAATGTTCCTTTCATCGAGATTAAACAGTACAGCAAAATGGTACTTACAGAGTGACTCAAACCTTGTTTTTGAAAAACTGTTTATTTCTGTATTCCTTTCATCGAGTTTAAACAATACTGCAAAATGGTACTTAACAGAATGACCTTGATTTTGAAAAAGTGTTTATTTCTGTATTACATGATTGCACTTGCTGAAAAGTGTCAACAGTGCTCCTATCATCCTGATTAAGCAGTACAGCAAAAATGGTACTTTCAGAGTGCATCAAACATGACTTAGACCTTGTTTGTGAAAAACGTTTTTTTTCTGTATTTCATGATTGCAACTTGCTGAAAAGTGTCAACAATGTTCCTTTCATCGAGATTAAATAGTACAGCAAAATGGTACTTACAGAGTGACTCAAACATGACTTAGACCTTGTTTTTGAAAAACTGTTTATTTCTGTAATTCATGATTGCAACTTGCTGAAAAGTGTCAACAGTGTTCCTTTCATCGAGTTTAAACAGTACAGCAAAATGGTACTTAACAGAATGACCTTGTTTTTGAAAAACTGTTTATTTCTGTATTACATGATTGCAACTTGCTGAAAAGTGTCAACAGTGCTCCTATCATCCTGATTAAGCAGTACAGCAAAAATGGTACATACAGAGTGCATCAAACATGACTTAGACCTTGTTTGTGAAAAACGGTTTATGTCTGTATTTCATGATTGCAACTTGCTGAAAAGTGTCAACAATGTTCCTTTCATCGAGATTAAACAGTACAGCAAAATGGTACTTACAGAGTGACTCAAACATGACTTAGACCTTGTTTTTGAAAAACTGTTTATTTCTGTATTTCATGATTGCAACTTGCTGAAAAGTGTCAACAGTGTTTCTTTCATCGAGTTTAAACAGTACAGCAAAATGGTACTTAACAGAATGACCTTGTTTTTGAAAAACTGTTTATTTCTGTATTACATGATTGCAACTTGCTGAAAAGTGTCAACAGTGCTCCTATCATCCTGATTAAGCAGTACAGCAAAAATGGTACTTACAGAGTGCATCAAACATGATTTAGGCCTTGTTTGTGAAAAACGGTTTATTTCTGTATTTCACGATTGCAAATTGCTGAAAAGTGTCAACAGTGCTCCTATCATCCTGATTAAGCAGTACAGCAAAAACGGTACTTACAGAGTGCATCAAACATGATTTAGGCCTTGTTTGTGAAAAACGGTTTATTTCTGTATTTCATGATTGCAACTTGCTGAAAAGTGTCAACAATGTTCCTTTCATCGTGATTAAACAGTACAGCAAAATGGTACTTACAGAGTGACTCAAACCTTGTTTTTGAAAAACTGTTTATTTCTGTATTCCTTTCATCGAGTTTAAACAATACAGCAAAATGGTACTTAACAGAATGACCTTGATTTTGAAAAGTGTTTATTTCTGTATTACATGATTGCACTTGCTGAAAAGTGTCAACAGTGCTCCTATCATCCTGATTAAGCAGTACAGCAAAAATGGTACTTACAGAGTGCATCAAACATGACTTAGACCTTGTTTGTGAAAAACGTTTTTTTTTCTGTATTTCATGATTGCAACTTGCTGAAAAGTGTCAACAATGTTCCTTTCATCGAGATTAAATAGTACAGCAAAATGGTACTTACAGAGTGACTCAAACATGACTTAGACCTTGTTTTTGAAAAACTGTTTATTTCTGTATTTCATGATTGCAACTTGCTGAAAAGTGTCAACAGTGTTCCTTTCATCGAGTTTAAACAGTACAGCAAAATGGTACTTAACAGAATGACCTTGTTTTTGAAAAACTGTTTATTTCTGTATTACATGATTGCAACTTGATATAAAGTGTCAACAGTGCTCCTATCATCCTGATTAAGCAGTACAGCAAAAATGGTACTTACAGAGTGCATCAAACGTGACTTAGACCTTGTTTGTGAAAAACGGTTTATTTCTGTATTTCACGATTGCAACTTGCTGAAAAGTGTCAACAATGTTCCTTTCATCGAGATTAAACAGTACAGCAAAATGGTACTTACAGAGTGACACAAACATGACTTTGACCTTGTTTTTGAAAAACTGTTTATTTCTGTATTTCATGATTGCAACTTGCTGAAAAGTGTCAACAGTGTTCCTTTCATCGAGTTTAAACAGTACAGCAAAATGGTACTTAACAGAGTGACCTTGTTTTTGAAAAACTGTTTATTTCTGTATTACATGATTGCAACTTGCTGTAAAGTGTCAACAGTGTTCCTATCATCCTGAATAAGCAGTACAGCAAAAACGGTACTTACAGAGTGCACCAAACATGATTTAGGCCTTGTTTGTGAAAAACGGTTTATTTCTGTATTTCATGATTGCAACTTGCTGAAAAGTGTCAACAATGTTCCTTTCATCGA
This sequence comes from Salmo trutta, assembly GCF_901001165.1. Lineage (NCBI taxonomy): Eukaryota > Metazoa > Chordata > Actinopteri > Salmoniformes > Salmonidae > Salmo > Salmo trutta. The sequence continues at coordinate 10,031 of NW_021822245.1, forward strand.
GATTAAACAGTACAGCAAAATGGTACTTACAGAGTGACTCAAACCTTGTTTTTGAAAAACTGTTTATTTCTGTATTCCTTTCATCGAGTTTAAACAATACAGCAAAATGGTACTTAACAGAATGACCTTGATTTTGAAAAAGTGTTTATTTCTGTATTACATGATTGCACTTGCTGAAAAGTGTCAACAGTGTTCCTATCATCCTGATTCAGCAGAACAGCAAAAATGGTACTTTCAGAGTGATTCAAACATGACTTAGACCTTGTTTGTGAAAAACAGTTAATTTCTGTATTTCATGATTGCAACTTGCTGAAAAGTGTCAACAATGTTCCTTTCATCGAGATTAAACAGGACAGCAAAATGGTACTTACAGAGTGACTCAAACATGACTTAGACCTTGTTTTTGAAAAACTGTTTATTTCTGTAATTCATGATTGCAACTTGCTGAAAAGTGTCAACAGTGTTCCTTTCATCGAGTTTAAACAGTACAGCAAAATGGTACTTAACAGAATGACCTTGTTTTTGAAAAACTGTTTATTTCTGTATTACATGATTGCAACTTGCTGAAAAGTGTCAACAGTGCTCCTATCATCCTGATTAAGCAGTACAGCAAAAATGGTACATACAGAGTGCATCAAACATGACTTAGACCTTGTTTGTGAAAAACGGTTTATGTCTGTATTTCATGATTGCAACTTGCTGAAAAGTGTCAACAATGTTCCTTTCATCGAGATTAAACAGTACAGCAAAATGGTACTTACAGAGTGACTCAAACATGACTTAGACCTTGTTTTTGAAAAACTGTTTATTTCTGTATTTCATGATTGCAACTTCCTGAAAAGTGTCAACAGTGTTTCTTTCATCGAGTTTAAACAGTACAGCAAAATGGTACTTAACAGAATGACCTTGTTTTTGAAAAACTGTTTATTTCTGTATTACATGATTGCAACTTGCTGAAAAGTGTCAACAGTGCTCCTATCATCCTGATTAAGCAGTACAGCAAAAATGGTACTTACAGAGTGCATCAAACATGATTTAGGCCTTGTTTGTGAAAAACGGTTTATTTCTGTATTTCACGATTGCAAATTGCTGAAAAGTGTCAACAGTGCTCCTATCATCCTGATTAAGCAGTACAGCAAAAACGGTACTTACAGAGTGCATCAAACATGATTTAGGCCTTGTTTGTGAAAAACGGTTTATTTCTGTATTTCATGATTGCAACTTGCTGAAAAGTGTCAACAATGTTCCTTTCATCGAGATTAAACAGTACAGCAAAATGGTACTTACAGAGTGACTCAAACCTTGTTTTTGAAAAACTGTTTATTTCTGTATTCCTTTCATCGAGTTTAAACAGTACAGCAAAATGGTACTTAACAGAATGACCTTGATTTTGAAAAAGTGTTTATTTCTGTATTACATGATTGCACTTGCTGAAAAGTGTCAACAGTGCTCCTATCATCCTGATTAAGCAGTACAGCAAAAATGGTACTTACAGAGTGCATCAAACATGACTTAGACCTTGTTTGTGAAAAACGTTTTTTTTCTGTATTTCATGATTGCAACTTGCTGAAAAGTGTCAACAATGTTCCTTTCATCGAGATTAAACAGTACAGCAAAATGGTACTTACAGAGTGACTCAAACATGACTTAGACCTTGTTTTTGAAAAACTGTTTATTTCTGTAATTCATGATTGCAACTTGCTGAAAAGTGTCAACAGTGTTCCTTTCATCGAGTTTAAACAGTACAGCAAAATGGTACTTAACAGAATGACCTTGTTTTTGAAAAAGTGTTTATTTCTGTATTACATGATTGCAACTTGCTGAAAAGTGTCAACAGTGCTCCTATCATCCTGATTAAGCAGTACAGCAAAAATGGTACATAAAGAGTGCATCAAACATGACTTAGACCTTGTTTGTGAAAAACGGTTTATTTCTGTATTTCATGATTGCAACTTGCTGAAAAGTGTCAACAATGTTCCTTTCATCGAGATTAAACAGTACAGCAAAATGGTACTTACAGAGTGACTCAAACATGACTTAGACCTTGTTTTTGAAAAAATTTATTTCTGTATTTCATGATTGCAACTTGCTGAAAAGTGTCAACAGTGTTTCTTTCATCGAGTTTAAACAGTACAGCAAAATGGTACTTAACAGAATGACCTTGTTTTTGAAAAACTGTTTATTTCTGTATTACATGATTGCAACTTGCTGAAAAGTGTCAACAGTGCTCCTATCATCCTGATTAAGCAGTACAGCAAAAATGGTACTTACAGAGTGCATCAAACGTGACTTAGACCTTGTTTGTGAAAAACGGTTTATTTCTGTATTTCACGATTGCAACTTGCTGAAAAGTGTCAACAATGTTCCTTTCATCGAGATTAAACAGTACAGCAAAATGGTACTTACAGAGTGACTCAAACCTTGTTTTTGAAAAACTGTTTATTTCTGTATTCCTTTCATCGAGTTTAAACAGTACAGCAAAATGGTACTTAACAGAATGACCTTGATTTTGAAAAAGTGTTTATTTCTGTATTACATGATTGCACTTGCTGAAAAGTGTCAACAGTGCTCCTATCATCCTGATTAAGCAGTACAGCAAAAATGGTACTTACAGAGTGCATCAAACATGACTTAGACCTTGTTTGTGAATTATTATTTTTTTCTGTATTTCATGATTGCAACTTGCTGAAAAGTGTCAACAATGTTCCTTTCATCGAGAATAAACAGTACAGCAAAATGGTTCTTACAGAGTGACTCAAACATGACTTTGACCTTGTTTGGGAAAAACTATTTATTTCTGTATTTCATGATTGCAACTTGCTGAAAAGTGTCAACAATGTTCATTTCATCGAGATTAAACAGTACAGCAAAATGGTACTTACAGAGTGACTCAAACCTTGTTTTTGAAAAACTGTTTATTTCTGTATTCCTTTCATCGAGTTTAAACAATACAGCAAAATGGTACTTAACAGAATGACCTTGATTTTGAAAAAGTGTTTATTTCTGTATTACATGATTGCACTTGCTGAAAAGTGTCAACAGTGCTCCTATCATCCTGATTAAGCAGTACAGCAAAAATGGTACTTACAGAGTGCATCAAACATGACTTAGACCTTGTTTGTGAAAAACGTTTTTTTTTCTGTATTTCATGATTGCAACTTGCTGAAAAGTGTCAACAATGTTCCTTTCATCGAGATTAAATAGTACAGCAAAATGGTACTTACAGAGTGACTCAAACATGACTTAGACCTTGTTTTTGAAAAACTGTTTATTTCTGTAATTCATGATTGCAACTTGCTGAAAAGTGTCAACAGTGTTCCTTTCATCGAGTTTAAACAGTACAGCAAAATGGAACTTAACAGAATGACCTTGTTTTTGAAAAAGTGTTTATTTCTGTATTACATGATTGCAACTTGCTGAAAAGTGTCAACAGTGCTCCTATCATCCTGATTAAGCAGTACAGCAAAAATGGTACATACAGAGTGCATCAAACATGACTTAGACCTTGTTTGTGAAAAACGGTTTATTTCTGTATTTCATGATTGCAACTTGCTGAAAAGTGTCAACAATGTTCCTTTCATCGAGATTAAACAGTACAGCAAAATGGTACTTACAGAGTGACTCAAACATGACTTAGACCTTGTTTTTGAAAAACTGTTTATTTCTGTATTTCATGATTGCAACTTGCTGAAAAGTGTCAACAGTGTTTCTTTCATCGAGTTTAAACAGTACAGCAAAATGGTACTCTTTGGTATAGGGGGCAGTATTGAGAATTTTTGGAAAAAATATGTTCCCATTTTTAACTGCCTCCTACACCAACTCAGAAGCTAGAATATGCATATTATTGTTCAGGTTTGGATAGAAAACACTCTGAATTTTCTAAAACTGTTTGAATGGTGTCTGTGAGTATAACAGAACTCCTATGGCAGGCAAAAACCTGACAAGGCTTCAAGCAGGAAGTACCCTGTCTGACAAGGAGTCGTGCGTCTTACCTCTTTTTATTGAAAAGTAAGGATCTTAGCTGTAACGTGACAATTCCCAGGGCTCCAATAGGCTCTCAGAGCCCGCGAAATAACTGAAGGTTTACGAGGGAACCTCAGGTTGAAATATATTATCGCCTTTTGTAAGTGGATGCTCGGAGGACCTTTCAATGATGCGCGTGCATGAGTCGCTTCTGAGGAGAAATTTTATTCGGCTGTTTAGGCTCAATGCATACTCCCGGTCGGAATATTAACACTTCTCTATGACATAAATGGCATAAAAATTGGTTTTAAACAGCGGTTGACATGCTTCGAAGTACGGTAATGGAATATTTAGACATTTTTGACACGCCAATGCGCCATGCGCGACACCGCGAAGAAGCATTCTAGAACTCACGAACAAAACGTCGCTGTTGGAACATAACGATGGATTATTTGGGACCAAACCAACATTTGTTATTGAAGTAGAAGTCCTGGCAGTGTATTCTGATGAAGAACAAGAAAGGTAAGAACATTTTTCTTATAGGAAATGTGATTTTGGTGAAGGCTAAACTGGTTGGGTGTCTAAATAGCTAGCCCTGTAACGCCGGGCTATGTACTTACATTATTGCAAAATGTGCTTCATCCGAAAAGCTATTTTAACCTGTTTGGTATAGGGGGCAGTATTGAGAATTTTGGAAAAAATATGTTCCCATTTTTAACTGCCTCCTACACCAACTCAGAAGCTAGAATATGCATATTATTGTTCAGGTTTGGATAGAAAACACTCTGAATTTTCTAAAACTGTTTGAATGGTGTCTGTGAGTATAACAGAACTCCTATGGCAGGCAAAAACCTGACAAGGTTTCAAGCAGGAAGTACCCTGTCTGACAAGGAGTCGTGCGTCTTACCTCTTTTTATTGAAAAGTAAGGATCTTAGCTGTAACGTGACAATTCCCAGGGCTCCAATAGGCTCTCAGAGCCCGCGAAATAACTGAAGGTTTACGAGGGAACCTCAGGTTGAAATATATTATCGCCTTTTGTAAGTGGATGCTCGGAGGACCTTTCAATGATGCGCGTGCATGAGTCGCTTCTGAGGAGAAATTTTATTTGGCTGTTTAGGCTCAATGCATACTCCCGGTCGGAATATTATCACTTCTCTACGACATAAATGGCATAAAAATTGGTTTTAAACAGCGGTTGACATGCTTCGAAGTACGGTAATGGAATATTTAGACATTTTTGACACGCCAATGCGCCATGCGCGACACCGCGAAGAAGCATTCTAGAACTCACGAACAAAACGTCGCTGTTTGGATATAACGATGGATTATTTGGGACCAAACCAACATTTGTTATTGAAGTAGAAGTCCTGGCAGTGTATTCTGATGAAGAACAAGCAAGGTAAGAACATCTTTCTTATAGGAAATGTGATTTTGGTGGATGCTGACCTGGGTGGGTATCTAAATAGCTAGCCCTGTAATGCCAGGCTATGTACTTAGATTATTGCAAAATGTGCTTCATCCGAAAAGCTATTTTAAAATCGGACATATCGAGTGCATAGAGGGGTAATGTATCTATAATTCTTAAAATAATTGTTATGCTTTTTGTGAACGTTTATCGTGAGTAATTTAGCAAACTGTTAGTAAATTCACCGGAAGTTTGCGGTGGTTATGCTTTTTCTGAACGTCACATGCTAATGTAAAAAGCTGGTTTTTGATATAAATATGAACTTGATTGAACAGACATGCATGTATTGTATAACACAATGTCCTAGGTGTGTCATCTGATGAAGATTATAAAAGGTTAGTGCTGCATTTAGCTGTGGTTTGGGTTTATGTGACATGATATGCTAGCTTGAAAAATGGGTGTCTGATTTTTTCTGGCTGGGTACTCTGCTGACATAATCTAATGTTTTTCTTTCGTTGTAAAGCCTTTTTGAAATCGAACAGTGGGGTTAGATTAACGAGATTCTTGTCTTTAAATAGCTGTGAAATAGTCATATGTTTGAGAAATTGAAGTTATAGCATTTCTAACGATTCAAAAATCGCGCCACTGGATTTCAGTGGCTGTTACGTAGGTGGGACGAGTTCGTCCCACATGTACTAGAGAGGTTAAAATCGGACATATCGAGTGCATAGAGGGGTAATGTATCTATAATTCTTAAAATAATTGTTATGCTTTTTGTGAACGTTTATCGTGAGTAATTTAGTAAAATCACCGGAAGTGTTCGGTGGGAATGCTAGTTCTGAACGTCACATGCTAATGTAAAAAGCTGGTTTTTGATATAAATATGAACTTGATTGAACAGACATGCATGTATTGTATAACACAATGTCCTAGGTGTGTCATCTGATGAAGATCATCAAAGGTTAGTGCTGCATTTAGATATGGTTTGGGTTTATGTGACATGATATGCTAGCTTGAAAAATGGCTGTGTGATTATTTCTGGCTGGGTACTCTGCTGACATAATCTAATGTTTTGCTTTTGTTGTAAAGCCTTTTTGAAATCGGACAGTGGGGTTAGATTAACGAGATTCTTGTCTTTAAATAGCTGTGAAATAGTCATATGTTTGAGAAATTGAAGTTATAGCATTTCTAACGATTCAAAAATCGCGCCACTGGATTGAAGTGGCTGTTACGTAGGTGGGACGAAATCGTCCCACATAGCCCAGAGAGGTTAACAGAATGACCTTGTTTTTGAAAAACTGTTTATTTCTGTATTACATGATTGCAACTTGCTGAAAAGTGTCAACAGTGCTCCTATCATCCTGATTAAGCAGTACAGCAAAAATGGTACTTACAGAGTGCATCAAACATGATTTAGGCCTTGTTTGTGAAAAACGGTTTATTTCTGTATTTCACGATTGCAAATTGCTGAAAAGTGTCAACAGTGCTCCTATCATCCTGATTAAGCAGTACAGCAAAAACGGTACTTACAGAGTGCATCAAACATGATTTAGGCCTTGTTTGTGAAAAACGGTTTATTTCTGTATTTCATGATTGCAACTTGCTGAAAAGTGTCAACAATGTTCCTTTCATCGAGATTAAACAGTACAGCAAAATGGTACTTACAGAGTGACTCAAACCTTGTTTTTGAAAAACTGTTTATTTCTGTATTCCTTTCATCGAGTTTAAACAATACAGCAAAATGGTACTTAACAGAATGACCTTGATTTGAAAAAGTGTTTATTTCTGTATTACATGATTGCACTTGCTGAAAAGTGTCAACAGTGCTCCTATCATCCTGATTAAGCAGTACAGCAAAAATGGTACTTACAGAGTGCATCAAACATGACTTAGACCTTGTTTGTGAAAAACGTTTTTTTTTCTGTATTTCATGATTGCAACTTGCTGAAAAGTGTCAACAGTGTTCCTTTCATCGAGATTAAATAGTACAGCAAAATGGTACTTACAGAGTGACTCAAACATGACTTAGACCTTGTTTTTGAAAAACTGTTTATTTCTGTATTTCATGATTGCAACTTGCTGAAAAGTGTCAACAGTGTTCCTTTCATCGAGTTTAAACAGTACAGCAAAATGGTACTTAACAGAATGACCTTGTTTTTGAAAAAGTGTTTATTTCTGTATTACATGATTGCAACTTGCTGAAAAGTGTCAACAGTGCTCCTATCATCCTGATTAAGCAGTACAGCAAAAATGGTACTTACAGAGTGCATCAAACATGACTTAGACCTTGTTGGTGAAAATTTTTTTTTTTCTGTATTTCATGATTGCAACTTGCTGAAAAGTGTCAACAATGTTCCTTTCATCGAGATTAAACAGTACAGCAAAATGGTACTTACAGAGTGACTCAAACATGACTTAGACCTTGTTTGGGAAAAACTATTTATTTCTGTATTTCATGATTGCAACTTGCTGAAAAGTGTCAACAATGTTCATTTCATCGAGATTAAACAGTACAGCAAAATGGTACTTACAGAGTGACTCAAACATGACTTAGACCTTGTTTTTGAAAAACTGTTTATTTCTGTAATTCATGATTGCAACTTGCTGAAAAGTGTCAACAGTGTTCCTTTCATCGAGTTTAAACAGTACAGCAAAATGGTACTTAACAGAATGACCTTGTTTGTGAAAAACGGTTTTTTTTCTGTATTTCATGATTGCAACTTGCTGAAAAGTGTCAACAATGTTCCTTTCATCGAGAATAAACAGTACAGCAAAATGGTTCTTACAGAGTGACTCAAACATGACTTTGACCTTGTTTGGGAAAAACTATTTATTTCTGTATTTCATGATTGCAACTTGCTGAAAAGTGTCAACAATGTTCATTTCATCGAGATTAAACAGTACAGCAAAATGGTACTTACAGAGTGACTCAAACCTTGTTTTTGAAAAACTGTTTATTTCTGTATTCCTTTCATCGAGTTTAAACAATACAGCAAAATGGTACTTAACAGAATGACCTTGATTTTGAAAAAGTGTTTATTTCTGTATTACATGATTGCACTTGCTGAAAAGTGTCAACAGTGCTCCTATCATCCTGATTAAGCAGTACAGCAAAAATGGTACTTACAGAGTGCATCAAACATGACTTAGACCTTGTTTGTGAAAAACGTTTTTTTTTTCTGTATTTCATGATTGCAACTTGCTGAAAAGTGTCAACAATGTTCCTTTCATCGAGATTAAATAGTACAGCAAAATGGTACTTACAGAGTGACTCAAACATGACTTAGACCTTGTTTTTGAAAAACTGTTTATTTCTGTAATTCATGATTGCAACTTGCTGAAAAGTGTCAACAGTGTTCCTTTCATCGAGTTTAAACAGTACAGCAAAATGGAACTTAACAGAATGACCTTGTTTTTGAAAAAGTGTTTATTTCTGTATTACATGATTGCAACTTGCTGAAAAGTGTCAACAGTGCTCCTATCATCCTGATTAAGCAGTACAGCAAAAATGGTACATACAGAGTGCATCAAACATGACTTAGACCTTGTTTGTGAAAAACGGTTTATTTCTGTATTTCATGATTGCAACTTGCTGAAAAGTGTCAACAATGTTCCTTTCATCGAGATTAAACAGTACAGCAAAATGGTACTTACAGAGTGACTCAAACATGACTTAGACCTTGTTTTTGAAAAACTGTTTATTTCTGTATTTCATGATTGCAACTTGCTGAAAAGTGTCAACAGTGTTTCTTTCATCGAGTTTAAACAGTACAGCAAAATGGTACTTAACAGAATGACCTTGTTTTTGAAAAACTGTTTATTTCTGTATTACATGATTGCAACTTGCTGAAAAGTGTCAACAGTGCTCCTATCATCCTGATTAAGCAGTACAGCAAAAATGGTACTTACAGAGTGCATCAAACATGATTTAGGCCTTGTTTGTGAAAAACGGTTTATTTCTGTATTTCACGATTGCAAATTGCTGAAAAGTGTCAACAGTGCTCCTATCATCCTGATTAAGCAGTACAGCAAAAACGGTACTTACAGAGTGCATCAAACATGATTTAGGCCTTGTTTGTGAAAAACGGTTTATTTCTGTATTTCATGATTGCAACTTGCTGAAAAGTGTCAACAATGTTCCTTTCATCGAGATTAAACAGTACAGCAAAATGGTACTTACAGAGTGACTCAAACCTTGTTTTTGAAAAACTGTTTATTTCTGTATTCCTTTCATCGAGTTTAAACAATACAGCAAAATGGTACTTAACAGAATGACCTTGATTTGAAAAAGTGTTTATTTCTGTATTACATGATTGCACTTGCTGAAAAGTGTCAACAGTGCTCCTATCATCCTGATTAAGCAGTACAGCAAAAATGGTACTTACAGAGTGCATCAAACATGACTTAGACCTTGTTTGTGAAAAACGTTTTTTTTTCTGTATTTCATGATTGCAACTTGCTGAAAAGTGTCAACAGTGTTCCTTTCATCGAGATTAAATAGTACAGCAAAATGGTACTTACAGAGTGACTCAAACATGACTTAGACCTTGTTTTTGAAAAACTGTTTATTTCTGTAATTCATGATTGCAACTTGCTGAAAAGTGTCAACAGTGTTCCTTTCATCGAGTTTAAACAGTACAGCAAAATGGTACTTAACAGAATGACCTTGTTTTTGAAAAAGTGTTTATTTCTGTATTACATGATTGCAACTTGCTGAAAAGTGTCAACAGTGCTCCTATCATCCTGATTAAGCAGTACAGCAAAAATGGTACTTACAGAGTGCATCAAACATGACTTAGACCTTGTTGGTGAAAAAAATTTTTTTTCTGTATTTCATGATTGCAACTTGCTGAAAAGTGTCAACAATGTTCCTTTCATCGAGATTAAACAGTACAGCAAAATGGTACTTACAGAGTGACTCAAACATGACTTAGACCTTGTTTGGGAAAAACTATTTATTTCTGTATTTCATGATTGCAACTTGCTGAAAAGTGTCAACAATGTTCATTTCATCGAGATTAAACAGTACAGCAAAATGGTACTTACAGAGTGACTCAAACATGACTTAGACCTTGTTTTTGAAAAACTGTTTATTTCTGTAATTCATGATTGCAACTTGCTGAAAAGTGTCAACAGTGTTCCTTTCATCGAGTTTAAACAGTACAGCAAAATGGTACTTAACAGAATGACCTTGTTTGTGAAAAACGGTTTATTTCTGTATTTCATGATTGCAACTTGCTGAAAAGTGTCAACAATGTTCCTTTCATCGAGATTAAACAGTACAGCAAAATGGTACTTACAGAGTGACTCAAACATGACTTAGACCTTGTTTTTGAAAAACTGTTTATTTCTGTATTTCATGATTGCAACTTGCTGAAAAGTGTCAACAATGTTCCTTTCATCGAGATTAAACAGTACAGCAAAATGGTACTTACAGAGTGACTCAAACATGACTTTGACCTTGTTTGGGAAAAACTATTTATTTCTGTATTTCATGATTGCAACTTGCTGAAAAGTGTCAACAATGTTCCTTTCATCGAGATTAAACAGTACAGCAAAATGGTACTTACAGAGTGACTCAAACCTTGTTTTTGAAAAACTGTTTATTTCTGTATTCCTTTCATCGAGTTTAAACAGTACAGCAAAATGGTACTTAACAGAATGACCTTGATTTTGAAAAAGTGTTTATTTCTGTATTACATGATTGCACTTGCTGAAAAGTGTCAACAGTGCTCCTATCATCCTGATTAAGCAGTACAGCAAAAATGGTACTTACAGAGTGCATCAAACATGACTTAGACCTTGTTTGTGAAAAACGTTTTTTTTTCTGTATTTCATGATTGCAACTTGCTGAAAAGTGTCAACAATGTTCCTTTCATCGAGATTAAATAGTACAGCAAAATGGTACTTACAGAGTGACTCAAACATGACTTAGACCTTGTTTTTGAAAAACTGTTTATTTCTGTATTTCATGATTGCAACTTGCTGAAAAGTGTCAACAGTGTTCCTTTCATCGAGTTTAAACAGTACAGCAAAATGGTACTTAACAGAATGACCTTGTTTTTGAAAAAGTGTTTATTTCTGTATTACATGATTGCAACTTGCTGAAAAGTGTCAACAGTGCTCCTATCATCCTGATTAAGCAGTACAGCAAAAATGGTACTTACAGAGTGCATCAAACATGACTTAGACCTTGTTTGTGAAAAACGGTTTATTTCTGTATTTCATGATTGCAACTTGCTGAAAAGTGTCAACAATGTTCCTTTCATCGAGATTAAACAGTACAGCAAAATGGTACTTACAGAGTGACTCAAACATGACTTAGACCTTGTTTTTGAAAAACTGTTTATTTCTGTATTTCATGATTGCAACTTGCTGAAAAGTGTCAACAGTGTTTCTTTCATCGAGTTTAAACAGTACAGCAAAATGGTACTTAACAGAATGACCTTTTTTTTGAAAAACTGTTTATTTCTGTATTACATGATTGCAACTTGCTGAAAAGTGTCAAAAGTGCTCCTATCATCCTGATTAAGCAGTACAGCAAAAATGGTACTTACAGAGTGCATCAAACATGATTTAGGCCTTGTTTGTGAAAAACGGTTTATTTCTGTATTTCATGATTGCAACTTGCTGAAAAGTGTCAACAGTGCTCCTATCATCCTGATTAAGCAGTACAGCAAAAATGGTACTTACAGAGTGCATCAAACATGACTTAGACCTTGTTTGTGAAAAACGGTTTATTTCTGTATTTCACGATTGCAACTTGCTGAAAAGTGTCAACAATGTTCCTTTCATCGAGATTAAACAGTACAGCAAAATGGTACTTACAGAGTGACTCAAACCTTGTTTTTGAAAAACTGTTTATTTCTGTATTCCTTTCATCGAGTTTAAACAGTACAGCAAAATGGTACTTAACAGAATGACCTTGATTTTGAAAAAGTGTTTATTTCTGTATTACATGATTGCACTTGCTGAAAAGTGTCAACAGTGCTCCTATCATCCTGATTAAGCAGTACAGCAAAAATGGTACTTACAGAGTGCATCAAACATGACTTAGACCTTGTTTGTGAAAAACGGTTTATTTCTGTATTTCATGATTGCAACTTGCTGAAAAGTGTCAACAATGTTCCTTTCATCGAGATTAAACAGTACAGCAAAATGGTACTTACAGAGTGACTCAAACATGACTTAGACCTTGTTTGGGAAAAACTATTTATTTCTGTATTTCATGATTGCAACTTGCTGAAAAGTGTCAACAATGTTCATTTCATCGAGATTAAACAGTACAGCAAAATGGTACTTACAGAGTGACTCAAACATGACTTAGACCTTGTTTTTGAAAAACTGTTTATTTCTGTAATTCATGATTGCAACTTGCTGAAAAGTGTCAACAGTGTTCCTTTCATCGAGTTTAAACAGTACAGCAAAATGGTACTTAACAGAATGACCTTGTTTGTGAAAAACGGTTTTTTTCTGTATTTCATGATTGCAACTTGCTGAAAAGTGTCAACAATGTTCCTTTCATCGAGAATAAACAGTACAGCAAAATGGTTCTTACAGAGTGACTCAAACATGACTTTGACCTTGTTTGGGAAAAACTATTTATTTCTGTATTTCATGATTGCAACTTGCTGAAAAGTGTCAACAATGTTCATTTCATCGAGATTAAACAGTACAGCAAAATGGTACTTACAGAGTGACTCAAACCTTGTTTTTGAAAAACTGTTTATTTCTGTATTCCTTTCATCGAGTTTAAACAATACAGCAAAATGGTACTTAACAGAATGACCTTGATTTTGAAAAAGTGTTTATTTCTGTATTACATGATTGCACTTGCTGAAAAGTGTCAACAGTGCTCCTATCATCCTGATTAAGCAGTACAGCAAAAATGGTACTTACAGAGTGCATCAAACAAGTCTTAGACCTTGTTTGTGAAAAACGTTTTTTTTTTCTGTATTTCATGATTGCAACTTGCTGAAAAGTGTCAACAATGTTCCTTTCATCGAGATTAAATAGTACAGCAAAATGGTACTTACAGAGTGACTCAAACATGACTTAGACCTTGTTTTTGAAAAACTGTTTATTTCTGTAATTCATGATTGCAACTTGCTGAAAAGTGTCAACAGTGTTCCTTTCATCGAGTTTAAACAGTACAGCAAAATGGAACTTAACAGAATGACCTTGTTTTTGAAAAAGTGTTTATTTCTGTATTACATGATTGCAAATTGCTGAAAAGTGTCAACAGTGCTCCTATCATCCTGATTAAGCAGTACAGCAAAAACGGTACTTACAGAGTGCATCAAACATGATTTAGGCCTTGTTTGTGAAAAACGGTTTATTTCTGTATTTCATGATTGCAACTTGCTGAAAAGTGTCAACAATGTTCCTTTCATCGAGATTAAACAGTACAGCAAAATGGTACTTACAGAGTGACTCAAACCTTGTTTTTGAAAAACTGTTTATTTCTGTATTCCTTTCATCGAGTTTAAACAATACAGCAAAATGGTACTTAACAGAATGACCTTGATTTGAAAAAGTGTTTATTTCTGTATTACATGATTGCACTTGCTGAAAAGTGTCAACAGTGCTCCTATCATCCTGATTAAGCAGTACAGCAAAAATGGTACTTACAGAGTGCATCAAACATGACTTAGACCTTGTTTGTGAAAAACGTTTTTTTTTCTGTATTTCATGATTGCAACTTGCTGAAAAGTGTCAACAGTGTTCCTTTCATCGAGATTAAATAGTACAGCAAAATGGTACTTACAGAGTGACTCAAACATGACTTAGACCTTGTTTTTGAAAAACTGTTTATTTCTGTAATTCATGATTGCAACTTGCTGAAAAGTGTCAACAGTGTTCCTTTCATCGAGTTTAAACAGTACAGCAAAATGGTACTTAACAGAATGACCTTGTTTTTGAAAAAGTGTTTATTTCTGTATTACATGATTGCAACTTGCTGAAAAGTGTCAACAGTGCTCCTATCATCCTGATTAAGCAGTACAGCAAAAATGGTACTTACAGAGTGCATCAAACATGACTTAGACCTTGTTGGTGAAAAAATTTTTTTTTCTGTATTTCATGATTGCAACTTGCTGAAAAGTGTCAACAATGTTCCTTTCATCGAGATTAAACAGTACAGCAAAATGGTACTTACAGAGTGACTCAAACATGACTTAGACCTTGTTTGGGAAAAACTATTTATTTCTGTATTTCATGATTGCAACTTGCTGAAAAGTGTCAACAATGTTCATTTCATCGAGATTAAACAGTACAGCAAAATGGTACTTACAGAGTGACTCAAACATGACTTAGACCTTGTTTTTGAAAAACTGTTTATTTCTGTAATTCATGATTGCAACTTGCTGAAAAGTGTCAACAGTGTTCCTTTCATCGAGTTTAAACAGTACAGCAAAATGGTACTTAACAGAATGACCTTGTTTGTGAAAAACGGTTTATTTCTGTATTTCATGATTGCAACTTGCTGAAAAGTGTCAACAATGTTCCTTTCATCGAGATTAAACAGTACAGCAAAATGGTACTTACAGAGTGACTCAAACATGACTTAGACCTTGTTTTTGAAAAACTGTTTATTTCTGTATTTCATGATTGCAACTTGCTGAAAAGTGTCATCAATGTTCCTTTCATCGAGATTAAACAGTACAGCAAAATGGTACTTACAGAGTGACTCAAACATGACTTTGACCTTGTTTGGGAAAAACTATTTATTTCTGTATTTCATGATTGCAACTTGCTGAAAAGTGTCAACAATGTTCATTTCATCGAGATTAAACAGTACAGCAAAATGGTACTTACAGAGTGACTCAAACCTTGTTTTTGAAAAACTGTTTATTTCTGTATTCCTTTCATCGAGTTTAAACAATACAGCAAAATGGTACTTAACAGAATGACCTTGATTTTGAAAAAGTGTTTATTTCTGTATTACATGATTGCACTTGCTGAAAAGTGTCAACAGTGCTCCTATCATCCTGATTAAGCAGTACAGCAAAAATGGTACTTACAGAGTGCATCAAACATGACTTAGACCTTGTTTGTGAAAAACGTTTTTTTTTCTGTATTTCATGATTGCAACTTGCTGAAAAGTGTCAACAATGTTCCTTTCATCGAGATTAAATAGTACAGCAAAATGGTACTTACAGAGTGACTCAAACATGACTTAGACCTTGTTTTTGAAAAACTGTTTATTTCTGTAATTCATGATTGCAACTTGCTGAAAAGTGTCAACAGTGTTCCTTTCATCGAGTTTAAACAGTACAGCAAAATGGTACTTAACAGAATGACCTTGTTTTTGAAAAAGTGTTTATTTCTGTATTACATGATTGCAACTTGCTGAAAAGTGTCAACAGTGCTCCTATCATCCTGATTAAGCAGTACAGCAAAAATGGTACATACAGAGTGCATCAAACATGACTTAGACCTTGTTTGTGAAAAACGGTTTATTTCTGTATTTCATGATTGCAACTTGCTGAAAAGTGTCAACAATGTTCCTTTCATCGAGATTAAACAGTACAGCAAAATGGTACTTACAGAGTGACTCAAACATGACTTAGACCTTGTTTTTGAAAAACTGTTTATTTCTGTATTTCATGATTGCAACTTGCTGAAAAGTGTCAACAGTGTTTCTTTCATCGAGTTTAAACAGTACAGCAAAATGGTACTTAACAGAATGACCTTTTTTTTGAAAAACTGTTTATTTCTGTATTACATGATTGCAACTTGCTGAAAAGTGTCAAAAGTGCTCCTATCATCCTGATTAAGCAGTACAGCAAAAATGGTACTTACAGAGTGCATCAAACATGATTTAGGCCTTGTTTGTGAAAAACGGTTTATTTCTGTATTTCATGATTGCAACTTGCTGAAAAGTGTCAACAGTGCTCCTATCATCCTGATTAAGCAGTACAGCAAAAATGGTACTTACAGAGTGCATCAAACGTGACTTAGACCTTGTTTGTGAAAAACGGTTTATTTCTGTATTTCACGATTGCAACTTGCTGAAAAGTGTCAACAATGTTCCTTTCATCGAGATTAAACAGTACAGCAAAATGGTACTTACAGAGTGACTCAAACCTTGTTTTTGAAAAACTGTTTATTTCTGTATTCCTTTCATCGAGTTTAAACAGTACAGCAAAATGGTACTTAACAGAATGACCTTGATTTTGAAAAAGTGTTTATTTCTGTATTACATGATTGCACTTGCTGAAAAGTGTCAACAGTGCTCCTATCATCCTGATTAAGCAGTACAGCAAAAATGGTACTTACAGAGTGCATCAAACATGACTTAGACCTTGTTTGTGAAAAACGGTTTATTTCTGTAATTCATGATTGCAACTTGCTGAAAAGTGTTAACAGTGTTCCTTTCATCGAGTTTAAACAGTACAGCAAAATGGTACTTAACAGAATGACCTTGTTTTTGAAAAAGTGTTTATTTCTGTATTACATGATTGCAACTTGCTGAAAAGTGTCAACAGTGCTCCTATCATCCTGATTAAGCAGTACAGCAAAAATGGTACATACAGAGTGCATCAAACATGACTTAGACCTTGTTTGTGAAAAACGGTTTATTTCTGTATTTCATGATTGCAACTTGCTGAAAAGTGTCAACAATCTTCCTTTCATCGAGATTAAACAGTACAGCAAAATGGTACTTACAGAGTGACTCAAACATGACTTAGACCTTGTTTTTGAAAAACTGTTTATTTCTGTATTTCATGATTGCAACTTGCTGAAAAGTGTCAACAGTGTTTCTTTCATCGAGTTTAAACAGTACAGCAAAATGGTACTTAACAGAATGACCTTGTTTTTGAAAAACTGTTTATTTCTGTATTACATGATTGCAACTTGCTGAAAAGTGTCAACAGTGCTCCTATCATCCTGATTAAGCAGTACAGCAAAAATGGTACTTACAGAGTGCATCAAACGTGACTTAGACCTTGTTTGTGAAAAACGGTTTATTTCTGTATTTCACGATTGCAACTTGCTGAAAAGTGTCAACAATGTTCCTTTCATCGAGATTAAACAGTACAGCAAAATGGTACTTACAGAGTGACTCAAACCTTGTTTTTGAAAAACTGTTTATTTCTGTATTCCTTTCATCGAGTTTAAACAGTACAGCAAAATGGTACTTAACAGAATGACCTTGATTTTGAAAAAGTGTTTATTTCTGTATTACATGATTGCACTTGCTGAAAAGTGTCAACAATGTTCCTTTCATCGAGATTAAACAGTACAGCAAAATGGTACTTACAGAGTGACTCAAACATGACTTAGACCTTGTTTTTGAAAAACTGTTTATTTCTGTATTACATGATTGCCACTTGCTGAAAAGTGTCAACAATGTTCCTTTCATCGAGATTAAACAGTACAGCAAAAATGGTACTTACAGAGTGCATCAAACATGACTTAGACCTTGTTTGTGAAAAACGGTTTATTTCTGTAATTCATGATTGCAACTTGCTGAAAAGTGTTAACAGTGTTCCTTTCATCGAGTTTAAACAGTACAGCAAAATGGTACTTACAGAGTGACTCAAACATGACTTTGACCTTGTTTTTGAAAAAGTGTTTATTTCTGTATTACATGATTGCCACTTGCTGAAAAGTGTCAACAATGTTCCTTTCATCGAGATTAAACAGTACAGCAAAAATGGTACTTACAGAGTGCATCAAACATGATTTAGGCCTTGTTTGTGAAAAACGGTTTATTTCTGTATTTCATGATTGCAACTTGCTGAAAAGTGTCAACAATGTTCCTTTCATCGAGATTAAACAGTACAGCAAAATGGTACTTACAGAGTGACTCAAACATGACTTAGACCTTGTTTTTGAAAAAGTGTTTATTTCTGTATTACATGATTGCCACTTGCTGAAAAGTGTCAACAATGTTCCTTTCATCGAGATTAAACAGTACAGCAAAAATGGTACTTACAGAGTGCATCAAACATGACTTAGACCTTGTTTGTGAAAAACGGTTTATTTCTGTAATTCATGATTGCAACTTGCTGAAAAGTGTTAACAGTGTTCCTTTCATCGAGTTTAAACAGTACAGCAAAATGGTACTTAACAGATTGACCTTGTTTTTGAAAAAGTGTTTATTTCTGTATTACATGATTGCAACTTGCTGAAAAGTGTCAACAGTGCTCCTATCATCCTGATTAAGCAGTACAGCAAAAATGGTACTTACAGAGTGCATTAAACATGACTTAGACCTTGTTTGTGAAAAACGGTTTATTTCTGTATTTCATGATTGCAACTTGCTGAAAAGTGTCAACAATGTTCCTTTCATCGAGATTAAACAGTACAGCAAAATGGTACTTACAGAGTGACTCAAACATGACTTAGACCTTGTTTTTGAAAAACTGTTTATTTCTGTATTTCATGATTGCAACTTGCTGAAAAGTGTCAACAGTGTTTCTTTCATAGAGTTTAAACAGTACAGCAAAATGGTACTTAACAGAATGACCTTGTTTTTGAAAAACTGTTTATTTCTGTATTACATGATTGCAACTTGCTGAAAAGTGTCAACAGTGCTCCTATCATCCTGATTAAGCAGTACAGCAAAAATGGTACTTACAGAGTGCATCAAACATGACTTAGACCTTGTTTGTGAAAAACGGTTTATTTCTGTATTTCATGATTGCAACTTGCTGAAAAGTGTCAACAATGTTCCTTTCATCGAGATTAAACAGTACAGCAAAATGGTACTTACAGAGTGACTCAAACATGACTTAGACCTTGTTTTTGAAAAACTGTTTATCTCTGTATTTTATGATTCCAATTTGCTGAAAAGTGTCAACAATGTTCATTTCATCGAGATTAAACAGTACAGCAAATTGGTACTTAACAGAATGACCTTGTTTTTGAAAAAGTGTTTATTTCTGTATTACATGATTGCAACTTGCTGAAAAGTGTCAACAATGTTCCTTTCATCGAGATTAAACAGTACAGCAAAATTGTACTTACAGAGTGACTCAAACATGACTTAGACCTTGTTTTTGAAAAACTGTTTATTTCTGTAATTCATGATTGCAACTTGCTGAAAAGTGTCAACAGTGTTCCTTTCATCGAGTTTAAACAGTACAGCAAAATGGTACTTAACAGAATGACCTTGTTTTTGAAAAACTGTTTATTTCTGTATTACATGATTGCAACTTGCTGAAAAGTGTCAACAGTGCTCCTATCATCCTGATTAAGCAGTACAGCAAAAATGGTACTTACAGAGTGCATTAAACATGACTTAGACCTGGTTTGTGAAAAACGGTTTATTTCTGTATTTCATGATTGCAACTTGCTGAAAAGTGTCAACAATGTTCCTTTCATCGAGATTAAACAGTACAGCAAAATGGTACTTACAGACTGACTCAAACATGACTTAGACCTTGTTTTTGAAAAACTGTTTATTTCTGTATTTCATGATTGCAACTTGCTGAAAAGTGTCAACAGTGTTTCTTTCATCGAGTTTAAACAGTACAGCAAAATGGTACTTAACAGAATGACCTTGTTTTTGAAAAACTGTTTATTTCTGTATTACATGATTGCAACTTGCTGAAAAGTGTCAACAGTGCTCCTATCATCCTGATTAAGCAGTACAGCAAAAATGGTACTTACAGAGTGCATCAAACATGACTTAGACCTTGTTTGTGAAAAACGGTTTATTTCTGTATTTCATGATTGCAAATTGCTGAAAAGTGTCAACAATGTTCCTTTCATCGAGATTAAACAGTACAGCAAAATGGTACTTAAAGAGTGACTCAAACATGACTTAGACCTTGTTTTTTTAAAAAACTGATTATCTCTGTATTTTATGATTCCAATTTGCTGAAAAGTGTCAACAATGTTCATTTCAACGAGATTAAACAGTACATCAAATTGGTACTTAACAGAATGACCTTGTTTTTGATAAAGTGTTTATTTCTGTATTACATGATTGCAACTTGCTGAAAAGTGTCAACAATGTTCCTTTCATCGAGATTAAACAGTACAGCAAAATTGTACTTACAGAGTGACTCAAACATGACTTAGACCTTGTTTTTGAAAAACTGTTTATTTCTGTATTTCATGATTGCAACTTGCTGAAAAGTGTCAACAGTGTTCCTTTCATCGAGTTTAAACAGTACAGCAAAATGGTACTTAACAGAATGACCTTGTTTGTGAAAAACGGTTTATTTCTGTATTTCATGATTTCAACTTGCTGAAAAGTGTCAACAATGTTCCTTTCATCAAGATTAAACAGTACAGCAAAATGGTACTTACAGAGTCACTCAAACATGACTTTGACCTTGTTTTGAAAAACTGTTTATTTCTGTATTTCATGATTGCAACTTCCTGAAAAGTGTCAACAGTGTTCCTTTCATCGAGTTTAAACAGTACAGCAAAATGGTACTTAACAGAGTGACCTTGTTTTGAAAAACTGTTTATTTCTGTATTACATGATTGCAACTTGCTGTAAAGTGTCAACAGTGTTCCTATCATCCTGAATAAGCAGTACAGCAAAAACGGTACTTACAGAGTGCATCAAACATGATTTAGGCCTTGTTTGTGAAAAACGGTTTATTTCTGTATTTCATGATTGCAACTTGCTGAAAAGTGTCAACAATGTTCCTTTCATCGAGATTAAACAGTACAGCAAAATGGTACTTACAGAGTGACTCAAACCTTGTTTTTGAAAAACTGTTAATTTCTGTATTCCTTTCATCGAGTTTAAACAGTACAGCAAAATGGTACTTAACAGAATGACCTTGATTTTGAAAAAGTGTTTATTTCTGTATTACATGATTGCACTTGCTGAAAAGTGTCAACAGTGCTCCTATCTTCCTGATTAAGCAGTACAGCAAAAATGGTACTTACAGAGTGCATCATACATAACTTAGACCTTGTTTTTGAAAAACGGTTTATTTCTGTATTTCATGATTGCAACTTGCTGAAAAGTGTCAACAATGTTCCTTTCATCGAGATTAAACAGTACAGCAAAATGGTACTTACAGAGTGACTCAAACATGACTTAGACCTTGTTTTTGAAAAACTGTTTATTTCTGTATTTCATGATTGCAACTTGCTGAAAAGTGTCAACAGTGTTCCTTTCATCGAGTTTAAACAGTACAGCAAAATGGTACTTACAGAGTGCATCAAACATGACTTAGACCTTGTTTGTGAAAAACGGTTTATTTCTGTATTTCATGATTGCAACTTGCTGAAAAGTGTCAACAATGTTCCTTTCATCGAGATTAAACAGTACAGCAAAATGGTTCTTACAGAGTGACTCAAACATGACTTTGACCTTGTTTTTTAAAAACTGTTTATTTCTCTATTTCATGATTGCAACTTGCTGAAAAGTGTCAACAGTGTTTCTTTCATCGAGTTTAAACAGTACAGCAAAATGGTACTTAACAGAATGACCTTGTTTTTGAAAAAGTGTTTATTTCTGTATTACATGATTGCAACTTGCTGAAAAGTGTCAACAATGTTCCTTTCATCGAGATTAAACAGTACAGCAAAATGGTACTTACAGAGTGACTCAAACATGACTCAGACCTTGTTTTTGAAAAACTGTTTTTTTCTGTATTTCATGATTGCAACTTGCTGAAAAGTGTCAACAGTGTTCCTTTCATCGAGTTTAAACAGTACAGCAAAATGGTACTTAACAGAATGACCTTGATTTTGAAAAAGTGTTTATTTCTGTATTACATGATTGCACTTGCTGAAAGGTGTCAACAGTGCTCCTATCATCCTGATTAAGCAGTACAGCAAAAATGGTACTTACAGAGTGCATCAAACATGACTTAGACCTTGTTTGTGAAAAACGGTTTATTTCTATATTTCATGATTGCAACTTGCTGAAAAGTGTCAACAATGTTCCTTTCATCGAGATTAAACAGTACAGCAAAATGATACTTACAGAGTGACTCAAACATGACTTTGACCTTGTTTTTGAAAAACTGTTTATTTCTGTATTACATGATTGCAACTTGCTGAAAAGTGTCAACAGTGCTCCTATCATCTTGATTAAGCAGTACAGCAAAAATGGTACTTACAGAGTGCATCAAACCTTGTTTGTGAAAAACGGTTTATTTCTGTATTTCATGATTGCAACTTGCTGAAAAGTGTCAACAATGTTCCTTTCATCGAGATTAAACAGTACAGCATAATGGTACTTACAGAGTGACTCAAACATGACTTAGACCTTGTTTTTTAAAAACTGTTTATTTCTCTATTTCATGATTGCAACTTGCTGAAAAGTGTCAACAGTGTTTCTTTCATCGAGTTTAAACAGTACAGCAAAAATGGTACTTACAGAGTGCATCAAACATGACTTAGACCTTGTTTGTGAAAAACGGTTTATTTCTATATTTCATGATTGCAACTTGCTGAAAAGTGTCAACAATGTTCCTTTCATCGAGATTAAACAGTACAGCAAAATGCTACTTACAGAGTGACTCAAACATGACTTTGACCTTGTTTTTGAAAAACTGTTTATTTCTGTATTACATGATTGCAACTTGCTGAAAAGTGTCAACAGTGCTCCTATCATCCTGATTAAGCAGTACAGCAGAAATGGTACTTACAGAGTGCATCAAACATGACTTAGACCTTGTTTGTGAAAAACGGTTTATTTCTGTATTTCATGATTGCAACTTGCTGAAAAATGTCAACAATGTTCCTTTCATCGAGATTAACAGTACAGCAAAATGGTACTTACAGAGTGACTCAAACATGACTTTGACCTTGTTTTTGAAAAACTGTTTATTTCTGTATTTCATGATTGCAACTTGCCTGAAAAGTGTCAACAATGTTCCTTTCATCGAGATTAAAAAGTACAGCAAATGGTACTTACAGAGTGACTCAAACCTTGTTTTTGAAAACTGTTTATTTCTGTATTCCTTTCATCGGTTTAAACG
>NW_021822246.1:0-12500 GCF_901001165.1 Salmo trutta
ATCAGTAGTAACATTACATTCTCCTCCCTCCAGGACCCAGTGTTTATCAGTAGAACATTACATTCTCCTCCCTCCAGGACCCAGTGTTTATCAGTAGTAACATTACATTCTCCTCCCTCCAGGACCCAGTGTTATCAGTAGTAACATTACATTCTCCTCCCTCCAGGACCCAGTGTTATCAGTAGAACATTACATTCTCCTCCCTCCAGGACCCAGTGTTTATCAGTAGTAACATTACATTCTCCTCCCTCCAGGACCCAGTGTTTATCAGTAGTAACATTACATTCTCCTCCCTCCAGGACCCAGTGTTTATCAGTAGTAACATTACATTCTCCCTCCAGGACCCAGTGTTTATCAGTAGTAACATTACATTCTCCTCCCTCCAGGACCCAGTGTTTATCAGTAGTAACATTACATTCTCCTCCCTCCAGGACCCAGTGTTTATCAGTAGTAACATTACATTCTCCTCCCTCCAGGACCCAGTGTTTATCAGTAGTAACATTACATTCTCCTCCCTCCAGGACCCAGTGTTATCAGTAGTAACATTACATTCTCCCTCCCTCCAGCACCCAGTGTTTATCAGTAGTAACATACATCTCCTCCCCCCAGGACCCAGGTTTATCAGTAGTAACATTACATTCTCCTCCCTCCAGGACCCAGTGTTTATCAGTAGTAACATTACATTCTCACTCCCTCCAGGACCAGTGTTTATCAGTAGTAACATTACATTCTCCTCCCTACGGACCCAGTGTTATCAGTAGTAACATTACATTCTCCTCCCTCCAGGACACAGTGTTTATCAGTAGTAACATTACATTTCCTCCCTCCAGGACCCAGTGTTTATCAGTAGTAACATTACATTCTCCTCCCTCCAGGACCACAGTGTTTATCAGTAGTAACATTACATTCTCCTCCCTTCCAGGACCCAGTGTTTATCAGTAGTAACATTACATTCTCCTCCCTCCAGGACCCAGTGTTTATCAGTAGTAACATTACATTCTCCTCCCTCCAGGACCCAGTGTTTATCAGTAGTAACATTACATTCTCCTCCCTCCAGGACCCAGTGTTTATCAGTAGTAACATTACATTCTCCTCCCTCCAGGACCCAGTGTTTATCAGTAGTAACATTACATTCTCCTCCCTCCAGGACCCAGTGTTTATCAGTAGTAACATTACATTCTCCTCCCTCCAGGACCCAGTGTTTATCAGTAGTAACATTACATTCTCCTCCCTCCAGGACCCAGTGTTTATCAGTAGTAACATTACATTCTCCTCCCTCCAGGACCCAGTGTTTATCAGTAGTAACATTACATTCTCCTCCCTCCAGGACCCAGTGTTTATCAGTAGTAACATTACATTCTCCTCCCTCCAGGACCCAGTGTTTATCAGTAGTAACATTACATTCTCCTCCCTCCAGGACCCAGTGTTTATCAGTAGTAACATTACATTCTCCTCCCTCCAGGACCCAGTGTTTATCAGTAGTAACATTACATTCTCCTCCCTCCAGGACCCAGTGTTTATCAGTAGTAACATTACATTCTCCTCCCTCCAGGACCCAGTGTTTATCAGTAGTAACATTACATTCTCCTCCCTCCAGGACCCAGTGTTTATCAGTAGTAACATTACATTCTCCTCCCTCCAGGACCCAGTGTTTATCAGTAGTAAACATTACATTCTCCTCCCTCCAGGACCCAGTGTTTATCAGTAGTAACATTACATTCTCCTCCCTCCAGGACCCAGTGTTTATCAGTAGTAACATTACATTCTCCTCCCTCCAGGACCCAGTGTTTATCAGTAGTAACATTACATTCTCCTCCCTCCAGGACCCAGTGTTTTATCAGTAGTACATTACATTCTCCTCCCTCCAGGACCCAGTGTTTATCAGTAGTAACATTACATTCTCCTCCCTCCAGGACCCAGTGTTTATCAGTAGTAACATTACATTCTCCTCCCTCCAGGACCCAGTGTTATCAGTAGTAACATTACATTCTCCTCCCTCCAGGACCCAGTGTTTATCAGTAGTAACATTACATTCTCCTCCCTCCAGGACCCAGTGTTTATCAGTAGTAACATTACATTCTCCTTCCCCTCCAGGCCCCAGTGTTATCAGTAGTAACATTACATTCTCCTCCCTCCAGGACCCAGTGTTTATCAGTAGTAACATTACATTCTCCTCCCTCCAGGACACAGTGTTTATCAGTAGTAACATTACATTCTCCTCCTCCAGGACCCAGTGTTTATCAGTAGTAACATTACATCTCCTCCTCCAGGACCCAGTGTTATCAGTAGTAACATTCAATTCTCCTCCCTCCAGGACCAGTGTTTATCAGTAAGTAACATTACATTCTCGCTCCCTCCAGGACCCAGTGTTTATCAGTAGTAACATGACATTCTCCTCCCTCCAGGACCAGTGTTTATCAGTAGTAACATTACATTCTCTCCCTCCAGGACACAGTGTTTATCAGTAGTAAACATTACATTCTCCTCCCTCCAGGACCCAGTGTTTATCAGTAGTAACATTACATTCTCCTCCCTCCAGGACCCAGTGTTTATCAGTAGTAACATTACATTCTCCTCCCTCCAATGACCCAGTGTTTATCAGTAGTAACATTACATTCTCCTCCCTCCAAGGACCCAGTGGTTTATCAGTAGTAAACATTTACATTCTCCTCCCTCCAGGACCACAGTGTTTATCAGTAGTAACATTACATTCTCCTCCCTCCAGGACCCAGTGTTTATCAGTATAACTTACATTCTCCTCCCTCCAGGACCCAGTGTTTATCAGTATAACATTACATTCTCCTCCCTCCAGGACCAGTGTTTTATCAGTAGTAACATTACATTCTCCTCCCTCCAGGACCCAGTGTTATCAGTAGTAACATTACATTCTCTCCCTCCAGGATTCCCAGTGTTTATCCAGTTAGTAACATTACATTCTCCTCCCTCCATGACCCAGTGTTATCAGTAGTAACATTACATTCTCCTCCCTCCAGGACCCAGTGTTTTTATCAGTAGTAACATTACATTCTCCTCCTCCAAGACCCAGTGTTTATCAGTAGTAACATTACATTCTCCTCCCTCCAGGACCCAGTGTTTATCAGTAGTAACATTACATTCTCCTCC
Source organism: Salmo trutta (assembly GCF_901001165.1). NCBI lineage: Eukaryota > Metazoa > Chordata > Actinopteri > Salmoniformes > Salmonidae > Salmo > Salmo trutta. Next base: position 3,124 of record NW_021822246.1, read on the forward strand.
CTCCAGGACCCAGTGTTTATCAGTAGTAACATTACATTCTCCTCCCTCCAGGACCCCAGTGTTTATCAGTCGTAACATTACCATTCTCCTCCCTCCAGGTGGACCCAGGAGTTCAGGTTGGGTTTCTCATTAGTAACATTACATTCTCCTCCATCCAGGACCCAGTGTTTATCAGTAGTAACATTACATTCTCCTCCCTCCAGGACCCAGTGTTTATCAGTAGTAACCTTAACATTCTCCTCCCTCCAGGACCCAGTGTTTTATTCAGTAGTAACATTAACATTCTCCTCCCTCCAGACCACCAGTGTTTATCAGTAGTAACATTACATTCTCCTCCCTCCAGGACCCAGTGTTATCAGTAGTAACATTACATCATTCTCCTCTCCTCCAGGACCCCAGTGTTTATCGTTAGTAACACATTACATTCATTCCTCCCTCCAGGACCCAAGTGTTTAATCAGTCAGTAAACATTACATTCTCCTCACCTCCAGACCCAGAGTGTTTATCAGTAAGGTAACATTACATTCTCCTCCCTCCAGGACCCAGTGTTATCAGTAGTAACATTACATTCTCCTCCCTCCAGGACACAGTGTTTATCAGTAGTAACATTACATTCTCCTCCCTCCAGGACCCAGTGTTTATCAGTAGTAACATTACATTCTCCTCCCTCCAGGACCCAGTGTTTATCAGTTAGTAACATTACATTCTCCTCCTCCAGGACCCAGTTGTTATCAGTAGTAACATTACATTTCCTCCCTCCAGGACCCAGTGTTTATCAGTAGTAACATTACCATTCTCCTCCCTCCAGGACCCAGTGTTTATCAGTAGTAACATACATTCTCCTCCTCCAGGACCCAGGTTTATCAGTAGTAAACATTACATTCTCCTCCCTCCAGGACCCAGTGTTTATCAGTAGTAACATTACTTCTCCTCCCTCCAGGACACAGTGGTTATCAGTAGTAACATTACATTCTCCTCCCTCCAGGACCCAGTGTTTATCAGTAGTAACATTACATTCTCCTCCCTCCAGGACCCAGTGTTATCAGTAGTAACTTACAACTCTCCTCCCTCCAGGACCCAGTGGTTATCAGTAGTACATTACATTCTCCTCCTCCAGGACCCAGTGTTTATCAGTAGTAACATTACATTCTCCTCCCTCCAGGACCCAGTGATTATCAGTAGTAACATTACATTCTCCTCCCTCCAAGACCCAGTGTTTCTCAGTAGTAACATTACATTCTCCTCCTCCAGGCCCAGTGTTTATCAGTAGTAACATTACATTCTCCTCCCTCCAGGACACAGTGTTTATCAGTAGTAACATTACATTCTCCTCCCTCAGGACCCAGTGTTTATCAGTAGTAACATAGTACATTCTCCTCACATTCTCTCCCTCCAGGACCCAGTGTTTATCAGTAGTACATTACATTCTCCTCCCTCCAGGACCCAGTGTTATCAGTAGTAACATTACATTCTCCTCCCTCCAGGACCCAGTGTTTATCAGTAGTAACATTACATTCTCCTCCCTCCAGGACCCAGTGTTTATCAGTAGTAACATTACATTCTCCTCCCTCCAGGACCCAGTGTTTATCAGTAGTAACATTACATTCTCCTCCTCCAGGACCCAGTGTTTATCAGTAGTAACATTCATTCTCCTCCCTCCAGGACCCAGTGTTTATCAGTAGTAACATTACATTCTCCTCCCTCCAGGACCAGTGTTTATCAGTAGTAACATTACATTCTCCTCCCTCCAGGACCCAGTGTTTATCAGTAGTAACATTACATTCTCCTCCCTCCAGGACCCAGTGTTTATCAGTAGTAACATTACATTCTCCCCCTCCAGGACCCAGTGTTTATCAGTAGTAACATTACATTCTCCTCCCTCCAGGACCCAGTGTTTATCAGTAGTAACATTACATTCTCCTCCCTCCAGGACCCAGTGTTTATCAGTAGTAACATTACATTCTCCTCCCTCCAGGACCAGTGTTTATCAGTAGTAACATTACATTCTCCTCCCTCCAGGACCCAGTGTTTATCAGTAGTAACATTACATTCTCCTCCCTCCAGGACCCAGTGTTTATCAGTAGTAACATTACATTCTCCTCCCTCCAGGACCCAGTGTTTATCAGTAGTACTTCTCCTCCCTCCCAGGCTCCCCGGTTATCATAGTAACATTACTTCCCTCCCTCCAGGACCCAGTGTTTATCAGTAGTAACATTACATTCTCCTCCTCCAGGACCCAGTGTTTATCAGTAGTAACATTACATTCTCCTCCCTCCAGGACCCAGTGTTTATCAGTAGTAACATTACATTCTCCTCCCTCCAGGACCCAGTGTTTATCAGTAGTAACATTACATTCTCCTCCCTCCAGGACCCAGTGTTTATCAGTAGTAACATTACATTCTCCTCCCTCCAGGACCCAGTGTTTATCAGTAGTAACATTACATTCTCCTCCCTCCAGGACCCAGTGTTTATCAGTAGTAACATTACATTCTCTCCCTCCAGGACCCAGTGTAGTAAACATTACATTCTCCTCCCTCCAGGACCCAGTGTTTATCAGTAGTAACATTACATTCTCCTCCCTCCAGGACCCAGTGTTTATCAGTAGTAACATTACATTCTCCTCCCTCCAGGACCCAGTGTTTATCAGTAGTAACATTACATTCTCCTCCCTCCAGGACCCAGTGTTTATCAGTAGTAACATTACATTCTCCTCCCTCCAGGACCCAGTGTTTATCAGTAGTAACATTACATTCTCCTCCCTCCAGGACACAGTGTTTATCAGTAGTAACATTACATTCTCCTCCCTCCAGGACCCAGTGTTTATCAGTAGTAACATTACATTCTCCTCCCTCCAGGACCCCAGTGTTTATCAGTAGTAACATTACATTCTCCTCCCTCCAGGACCCAGTGTTTATCAGTAGTAACATTACATTCTCCTCCCTCCAGGCCCAGTGTTTATCCGTAGTAACATTACATTCTCCTCCCTCCAGGACCCAGTGTTTATCAGTAGTAACATTACATTCTCCTCCCTCCAGGACCCAGTGTTTATCAGTAGTAACATTACATTCTCCTCCCTCCAGGACCCAGTGTTTATCAGTAGTAACATTACATTCTCCTCCCTCCAGGACCCAGTGGTTTATCAGTAGTAACATTACATTCTCCTCCCTCCAGGACCCAGTGTTTATCAGTAGTAACATTACATTCTCCTCCCTCCAGGACCCAGTGTTTATCAGTAGTAACATTACATTCTCCTCCCTCCAGGACCCAGTGTTTATCAGTAGTAACATTACATTCTCCTCCCTCCAGGACCCAGTGTTTATCAGTAGTAACATTACATTCTCCTCCCTCCCAGGACCCAGTGTTTATCAGTAGTAACATTACATTCTCCTCCCTCCAGGACCCAGTGTTATCAGTAGTAACATTACATTCTCCTCCCCTCAGGACCCAGGTTTATCAGTAGTACATTACATTCTCCTCCTCCAGGACCCAGTGTTTATCAGTAGTAACATTACATTCTCCTCCCTCCAGGACCCAGTGTTTATCAGTAGTAACATTACATTCTCCTCCCTCCAGGACCCCAGTGTTTATCAGTAGTAACATTACATTCTCCTCCCTCCAGGACCCAGTGTTTATCAGTAGTAACCTTACATTCTCCTCCCTCCAGGACCCAGTGTTTATCAGTAGTAACATACATTTCCTCCTCCAGGACCCAGTGTTTATCAGTAGTAACATTACATTCTCCTCCCCTCCAGGACCCAGTTTATCAGTAGTAACATTACATTCTCCTCCCTCCAGGACCCAGTGTTTATCAGTAGTAACATTACATTCTCCTCCCTCCAGGACCCAGTGTTTATCAGTAGTAACATTACATTCTCCTCCCTCCAGGACACAGTGTTTATCAGTAGTAACATTACATTCTCCTCCCTCCAGGACCCAGTGTTTATCAGTAGTAACATTACATTCTCCTCCCTCCAGGACCCAGTGTTTATCAGTAGTAACATTACATTCTCCTCCCTCCAGGACCCAGTGTTTATCAGTAGTAACATTACATTCTCCTCCCTCCAGGACCCAGTGTTTATCAGTAGTAACATTACATTCTCCTCCCTCCAGGACCCAGTGTTATCAGTAGTAACATTACATTCTCCTCCCTCCAGGACCCAGTGTTTATCAGTAGTAACATTACATTCTCCTCCCTCCAGGACCCAGTGTTTATCAGTAGTAACATTACATTCTCCCTCCAGGACCCAGTGTTTATCAGTAGTAACATTACATTCTCCTCCCTCCAGGACCCCAGTGTTTATCAGTAGTAACATTACATTCTCCCCCTCCAGGACCAGTGTTTATCAGTAGTAACAGTACATTCTCCCCTCCAGGACCCAGTGTTTATCAGTAGTAAACACTTACATTCTCCTCCACTCCAGGACCCAGTGTTTATCAGTAGTAAACATTACATCTCCTCCCTCCAGGACCCAGTGTTTATCAGTAGTAACATTACATTCTCCTCCATCCAGGACCCCAGTGTTTATCAGTAGTAACATTACATTCTCCTCCCTCCGGACCCAGTGTTTATCAGTAGTAACATTACATTCTCCTCCCTCCAGGACCCAGTGTTTATCAGTAGTAACATTACATTCTCCTCCCTCCAGGACCCAGTGTTTATCAGTAGTAACATTACATTCTCCCTCCAGGACCCAGTGTTTATCAGTAGTAACATTACATTCTCGCTCCCTCAGGACCCAGTGTTTATCAGTATAACAATTACATTCTCCTCCCTCCAGGACCCGTGTTTATCAGTAGTAACATTACATTCTCCTCCCTCCAGGACCCAGTGTTTATCAGTAGTAACATTACATTCTCCTCCCTCCAGGACACAGTGTTTATCAGTAGTAACATTACATTCTCCTCCCTCCAGGACCCAGTGTTTATCAGTAGTAACATTACATTCTCCTCCCTCCAGGACCCCAGTGTTTATCAGTAGTAACATTACATTCTCCTCCCTCCAGGACCCAGTGTTTATCGTAGTAACATTACATTCTCCTCCCTCCAGGAACCAGTGTTTATCAGTAGTAATACATGTAACCTCTCGCATCCCTCCAGGGACCCAGTGTTTATCAGTAGTAACATTACATTCTCCTCCCTCCAGGACCCCAGTGTTTATCAGTAGTAACATTACATTCTCCTCCCTCCAGGACCAGTGTTATCAGTAGATACATTACATTCTCCTCCCTCCAGGACCAGTGTTTATCAGTAGAACATTACATCTCCTCCCTCCAGGACCCAGTGTTATCAGTAGTAACATTACATTCTCTCCCCTCCAGGACCCAGTGTTTATCAGTAGTAACATTTACATTCTCCTCCCTCCAGGACACAGTGTTTATCAGTAGTAACATTACATTCTCCTCCCTCCAGGACCCAGTGTTTATCAGTAGTAACATACATTCTCCTCCCCTCCAGGAACCCAGTGTTTATCAGTAGTAAACATTACATTCTCCTCCCTCCAGGACCCAGTGTTTATCAGTAGTAACATTACATTCTCCTCCCTCCAGGACCCAGTGTTTATCCAGTCGTAACTTACATTCTCCTCCCTCCAGGACCCAGTGTTTATCAGTAGTAACATTACATTCTCCTCCCTCCAGGACACAGTGTTTATCAGTAGTAACATTACATTCTCCTCCCTCCAGGACCCAGTGTTTATCAGTAGTAACATTACATTCTCCTCCCTCCAGGACCCAGTGTTTATCAGTAGTAACATTACATTCTCCTCCCCTCCAGGACCCAGTGTTTATCAGTAGTAACATTACATTCTCCTCCCTCCAGGACCCAGTGTTTATCAGTAGTAACATTACATTCTCCTCCCTCCAGGACCCAGTGTTTATCAGTAGTAACATTACATTCTCCTCCCTCCAGGACCCAGTGTTTATCAGTAGTAACATTACATTCTCCTCCCTCCAGGACCCAGTGGTTATCAGTAGTAACTACATTCTCCTCCCTCCAGGACACAGTGTTTATCAGTAGTAACATTACATTCTCCTCCCTCCAGGACACAGTGTTTATCTTCTGGGGGCCCAGTAGTTACATGCGGCGGGATGGGAAAGGTCTGGTCTACAATAACCTGAGGTTGATGAACCAGGTGCTGCCCAAACTAAAAGTCTATATCATCTCCTGGCAGAAGATGCTTGAGTTTGACGAACTCTTCAAGAAGGAGACGGGCAAGGACAGGTCAGTTAAACCTACAGGCTAGAGTACTGTAGTTGGAAAAGTGAGTTGAGCTAAGTTAATCTACACTACGATCCTACCTATTCAAGACTACTATAATGCAGTTCAAAAACATGTGAGCAGGCTAGCTAGACTACTATATTCTAGATCAAAGACATGAGTAGGCTAGTGTCATGACTTTACTTTATTTAATCCATTAACTATGATGTAACAATTAACTCATTAGGAATTTGGGGCACCACAAAAGAGGTTGTTTAAAGAGTTACCATCTCCTGAATTAAACTCTAGAACGTATATATCTATTACATCTCCTGAATTAAATTCTAGAACGTATATATCTATTACATCTCCTGAATTAAACTCTAGAACGTATATATCTATTACATCTCCTGAATTAAACTCTAGAACGTATATATCTATTACATCTCCTGAATTAAACTCTAGAACGTATATATCTATTACATCTCCTGAATTAAATTCTAGAACGTATATATCTATTACATGTCCTGAATTAAATTCTAGAACGTATATATCTATTACATCTCCTGAATTAAACTCAAGAACGTATATATCTATTACATCTCCTGAATTAAACTCTAGAACGTATATATCTATTACATCTCCTGAATTAAACTCTAGAACGTATATATCTATTACATCTCCTGAATTAAACTCTAGAATGTATATATCTATTACATCTCCTGAATTAAACTCTAGAACGTATATATCTATTACATCTCCTGAATTAACTCTAGAAAACCCCTCTAGTAACGTATATATCTATTAACATCTCCTGAATTAAACTCTAGAATGTATATATCTATTACATCTCCTGAATTAAACTCTAGAACGTATATATCTATTACATCTCCTGAATTAAACTCTAGAACGTATATATCTATTACATCTCCTGAATTAAACTCTAGAACGTATATATCTATTACAATCTCCTGAATTAAACTCTAGAACGTATATATCTATTACATCTCCTGAATTAACTCTAGAACGTATATATCTATTACATCTCCTGAATTAAACTCTAGAACGTATATATCTATTACATCTCCTGAATTAAACTCTAGAATGTATATATCTATTACATCTCCTGAATTAAACTCTAGAACGTATATATCTATTACATCTCCTGAATTAAACTCTAGAACGTATATATCTATTACATCTCCTGAATTAAACTCTAGAACGTATATATCTATTACATCTCCTGAATTAAAACTCTAGAATGTATATATCTATTACATCTCCTGAATTAAACTCTAGAACTTATATATCTATTACATCTCCTGAATTAAACTCTAGAACGTATATATCTATTACATCTCCTGAATTAAATTCTAGAACGTATATATCTATTACATCTCCTGAATTAAACTCTAGAACGTATATATCTATTACATCTCCTGAATTAAATTCTAGAACGTATATATCTATTACATCTCCTGAATTAAACTCTAGAACGTATATATCTATTACATCTCCCTGAATAAACTCTAGAACGTATATATCTATTACATCTCCTGAATTAATTCTAGAACGTATATATCTATTACATGTCCTGAATTAAATTCTTCGAACGTATATATCTATTAATCTCCTGAATTAACCTCAAGAACGTATATATCTATTACAATCTCCTGAATTAAACTCTAGAACGTATATATCTATTACATCTCCTGAATTAAACTCTAGAACGTTATATATCTATTACATCTCCTGAATTAAACTCTAGAATGTATATATCTATTACATCTCCTGAATTTAAACTCTAGACGTATATCTATTACATCTCCTGAATTAAACTCTAGAACGTATATATCTATACATCTCCTGAATTATAACCTCTAGAATGTATATATCTATTACATCTCCTGAATTAAACTCTAAGAACGTATATATCCTATTACATCTCCTGAATTAAACTTCTAGAACGTATATATCTATTACATCTCCTGAATTAAACTCTAGACGTATATATCTATTACATCTCCTGAATTAAACTCTAGAACGTTATATATCTCATTACATCTCCTGAATTAAACTCTAGGAACGTATATATCTATGGACATCTCCTGAATGAAACTCATAGAACGTATCTTATCTTATTACACTCTCCTGAATTAAACTCTAGAATGTATATATCTATGACATCTCCTGAATTAAACTCTAGAACGTGATATATCTATTACATCTCCTGAATTAAACTCTAGAACGTATATTAATCTATTACCTCCTGCATAAACTCTAGAACGTATATATCTATTACATCTCCTGAATTAAACTCTAGAATGTATATATCTATTACATCTCCTGAATTAAACTCTAGAACTTATATATCTATTACATCTCCTGAATTAAACTCTAGAACGTATATATCTATTACATCTCCTGAATTAAATTCTAGAACGTATATATCTATTACATCTCCTGAATTAAACTCTAGAACGTATATAATCTATTACATCTCCTGAATTAAATTCTAGAACGTATATATCTATTACATCTCCTGAATTAAACTCTAGAACGTATATATCTATTACATCTCCTGAATTAAATTCTAGAACGTATATATCTATTACATCTCCTGAATTAAACTCTAGAACGTATATATCTATTACATCTCCTGAATTAAATTCTACAACGTATATATCTATTACATGTCCTGAATTAAATTCTAGAACGTATATATCTATTACATCTCCTGAATTAAACTCTAGAACGTATATATCTATTACATCTCCTGAATTAAACTCTAGAACGTATATATCTATTACATCTCCTGAATTAAACTCTAGAACGTATATATCTATTACATCTCCTGAATTAAACTCTAGAACGTATATATCTATTACATCTCCTGAATTAAACTCTAGAACGTATATATCTATTACATCTCCTGAATTAAACTCTAGAACGTATATATCTATTACATCTCCTGAATTAAACTCTAGAATGTATATATCTATTACGTCTCCTGAATTAAACTCTAGAACGTATATATCTATTACGTCTCCTGAATTAAACTCTAGAACGTATATATCTATTACATCTCCTGAATTAAACTCTAGAACGTATATATCTATTACATCTCCTGAATTAAACTCTAGAACGTATATATCTATTACATCTCCTGAATTAAACTCTAG
>NW_021822246.1:17500-33900 GCF_901001165.1 Salmo trutta
CATGTCCCCCCTTCCACACGGAACCCCACTAACCCACAGACGGAAACGCACGAGGCGGCTAAAAACAGACCTCCCTCCCATCTTCCACCAGCTTGCTACCTATGGCCCGGCTAGCTGTCTGAATCTCACTGGACCCTCTGATCACTCGGCTAACCATGCCTCTCCTTAATGTCAATATGCCTTGTCCATTGCTGTTCTGGTTAGTGTTTATTGGCTTATTTCACTGTAGAGCCTCTAGCCCTGCTCATTATACCTTATCCAACCTCTCAGTTCCTCCACTCACACATGCTATGACATCTTCTGGTTTCAATGATGTTTCTAGAGACAATATCTCTCTCATAATCACTAAATGCCTAGGTTTACCTCCTCTGTACTCACATCCCACCATACCTCTGTCTGTACATTATACCTTGAAGCTATTTTATCGCCCCCAGATACCTGCTCCTTTTTCTCTCTATTCTGGACGTCACAGACGACCAATTCTTATAGCTTTTAGCCGTACCCTCATACTTATTCTTCTCTGCTCCTCTGGGGATGTAGAGGTGAATCCAGGCCCTGCAGTGCCTGGCTCCACTCCTACTCCCCAGGCGCTCTCTTTTGATGACTTCTGTAACCGTAATAGCCTTGGTTTCATGCATGTTAACATTAGAAGCCTCCTCCCTAAGTTTGTTTTATTCACTGCTTTAGCACACTCTGCCAACCCGGATGTCCTAGCTGTGTCTGAATCTTGGCTTAGGAAGTCCACCAAAAACTGTGAAATCTTCATCCCTAACTACAACGTTTTCAGACAAGATAGAACGACCAAAGGGGGCGGTGTTGCAATCTACTGCAGAGATAGCTTGCAGAGTTCTGTCCTGCTGATTGCCCCCCATCTATCTTCAGAGCTCGTGCTACTAGGCGACCTAAACTGGGACATGCTTAACACCCCAGCCATTCTACAATCCAAGCTCGATGCCCTCAATCTCACACAAATTATTAATGAACCCACCAGGTACAACCCCAAAGCCGCAAACACTGGCACATTTTTTTACATTTTTACATTTTAGTCATTTAGCAGACGCTCTTATCCAGAGCGACTTACAGTAGTGAATGCATACATTTCATACAATTTCATACATTTTTTTTTTTTCTGTGCTGCACCCTCATAGATATCATCCTAACCAATGTGCCCTCTAATTACACCTCTGCTGTTTTCAACCAAGATCTCAGCGATCACTGCCTCATTGCCTGCACCCGTAATGGGTCAGCGGTCAAACGACCTCCACTCATCACTGTCAAACGCTCCCTGAAACATTTCAACGAGCAAGCCTTTCTAATCGACCTGGCCCTGGTATCCTGGAAGGATATTGACCTCATCCCGTCAGTAGAGGATGCCTGGTTATTTTTTTTAAATGCCTTCCTCTCCATCTTAAATAAGCATGCCCCTTTCAAGAAATTTAGAACCAGGAACAGATATAGCCCTTGGTTCTCCCCAGACCTGACTGCCCTTAACCAACACAAAAATATCCTGTGGCGTTCTGCATTAGCATCGAACTGCCCCCGCGATATGCAACTTTTTAGGGAAGTTAGAAACCAATACAGACAGGCAGTTAGAAACGCCAAGGCTAGCTTTTTCAAACAGAAATTTGCTTCGTGCAACTCCAACTCTAAAAAGTTCTGGGACATTGTAAAGTCCATGGAGAATAAGAACACCTCCTCCCAACTGCCCACTGCACTGAGGATAGGAAACTCTGTCACCACCGATAAGCCCACTATAATTGAGAATTTCAATAAGCATTTTTCTACGGCTGGCCATGCTTTCCACCTAACTACCCCTACTGCATTCAACAGCACTGCACCCCCCACAGCTACTCGCCCAAGCCTCCCCCATTTCTCCTTCTCCCAAATCCATTCAGCTGATGTTCTGAAAGAGCTGCAAAATCTGGACCCCTACAAATCAGCTGGGCTTGACAATCTGGACCCTTTCTTTCTAAAATTATCTGCCGAAATTATTGCAACCCCTATTACTAGCCTGTTCAACCTCTCTTTCGTGTCGTCTGAGATTCCCATAGATTGGAAAGCAGCTGCTGTCATCCCCCTCTTCAAAGGAGGTGACACTCTTGACCCAAATTGCTACAGACCTATATCCATCCTACCCTGCCTTTCTAAGGTCTTCGAAAGCCAAGTCAACAAACAGATTACCGACTATTTTGAATCCCACCGCACCCTCTCCGCTATGCAATCTGGTTTCAGAGCTGGTCATGGGTGCACCTCAGCCACGCTCAAGGTCCTAAACGACATCGTAACCGCCATCGATAAGAAACATTACTGTGCTGCCGTATTCATTGACCTGGCCAAAGCTTTTGACTCTGTTAATCACCACATCCTCATCGGCAGACTTAGTACCCTTGGTTTCTCAAACGATTGCGTCGCCTGGTTCACCAACTACTTCTCTGACAGAGTTCAGTGTGTCAAATCGGAGGGCCTACTGTCTGGACCTCTGGCAGTCTCTATGGGGGTACCACAGGGTTCAATTCTTGGGCCAACTCTTTTCTCTGTATACATAAATGATGTCGCTCTTGCTGCTGGTGAATCTCTGATCCACCTCTACGCAGACGACACCATTCTGTATACTTCTGGCCCTTCTTTGGACACTGTGTTAACAACCCTCCAGACGAGCTTCAATGCCATTCAACTCTCCTTCCGTGGTCTCCAACTGCTCCTAAACACAAGTAAAACTAAATGCATGCTCTTCAACCGATCGCTGCCTGCACCTGCCCGCCCATCCAGCATAACTTCTCTGGACGGTTCTAACTTAGAATTTGTGGACAACTACAAATACCTAGGTGTCTGGTTAGACTGTAAACTCTCCTTCCAGACTCACATCAATCATCTCCAATCCAAAGTGAAATCTAGAATTGGCTTCCTATTTCGCAACAAAGCATCCTTCACTCATGCTGCCAAACATACCCTCGTAAAACTGACCATCCTACCAATCCTCGACTTCGGCGATGTCATTTACAAAATAGCCTCCAATACCCTACTCAACAAGCTGGATGCAGTCTATCACAGTGCCATCCGTTTTGTCACCAAAGCCCCATATACAACCCACCACTGCGACCTGTACGCTCTCGTTGGCTGGCCTTCACTTCATAATCGTCGCCAAACACATTGGCTCCAGGTCATCTACAAGACCCTGCTAGGTAAAGTCCCCCCTTATCTCCGCTCACTGGTCACCATAGCAGCACCCACCTGTAGCACGCGCTCCAGCAGGTATATCTCTCTGGTCACCCCTAAAGCCAACTCCTCCTTTGGTCGTCTCTCCTTCCAGTTCTCAGCTGCCAATGACTGGAACGAACTACAAAAATCTCTAAAACTGGAAACACTTATCTCCCTCACTAGCTTTAAGCACCAGCTGTCAGAGCAGCTCACAGATCTCTGCACCTGTACATAGCCCATCTTTAATTGAGCCCAAACTACTACCTTTTCCCCTACTGTATTTATTTATTTTATTTATTTTGCTCCTTTGCACCATATTATTTATATTTTAACTTTTAACTTTCTTCAAACTACAAATCTACCATTCCAGTGTTTTTCTTGCTATACTTTATTTACTTTGCCACCATGGCATTTTTTTGCCTTTACCTCCATTATCTCACATCATTTGCTCACATTGTATATAGTCTTAATTTTTTCTACTGCATCATTGATTGTATGTTGTTTTACTCCATGTGTAACTCTGTGTTTTTGTATGTTGTCGAACTGCTTTGCTTTATCTTGGCCAGGTCGCAATTGTAAATGAGAACTTGTTCTCAACTTGCCTACCTGGTTAAATAAAGGTGAAATAAAAAAAAATAAAAAATAAAAATGAAGGCTCTGTGAGAGGTTATAGACCTATAGTCAGTGTCTAGATTTCAGTTAACATTTAACCCATCTGAACAGGAAGCTACATGTCCCTTGACTTAACATAGGCCTCTTTGAAGTCTGCGTCCTGCCAGCTGTCAAATTTATTTAGTAACTCACAATCATCCCACATAACATTAACCACTTTTTCATATTTCTTCCCAAACATTGGCTGTCTAGATCCCTGCTGGTTGTTGTTGTTGTTTTCAATCTTCCCAGCGACCTGCCCTGTCTGGAACTGAGAGGTTTAACAGTATAACCTGTCCTGTCTGGAACTGAGAGGAGTAACAGCATAACCTGTCCTGTCTGGAACTGAGAGGAGTAACAGTAAAACCTGTCCTGTCTGGAACTGAGAGCAGTAACAGTATAACCTGTCCTGTCTGGAACTGAGAGGAGTAACAGCATAACCTGTCTGGAACTGAGAGCATTAACAGTATAACCTGTCCTGTCTGGAAATGAGAGGAGTAACAGTTTAACCTGTCCTGTCTGGAAATGAGAGGAGTAACAGTGTAACCTGTCCTGTCTGGAACTGAGAGGAGTAACAGCATAACCTGTCCTGTCTGGAACTGAGAGGAGTAACAGCATAACCTGTCCTGTCTGAAACTGAGAGGGGTAACAGTATAACCTGTCCTGTCTGGAACTGAGAGGAGTAACAGCATAACCTGTCCTGTCTGGAACTGAGAGGAGTAACAGCATAACCTGTCCTGTCTGAAACTGAGAGGGGTAACAGTATAACCTGTCCTGTCTGGAACTGGTAGGAGTAACAGCATAACCTGTCCTGTCTGGAACTGGGAGGAGTAACAGTATAACCTGTCTGGAACTGGGAGGAGTAACAGTATAACCTGTCTGGAACTGAGAGGAGTAACAGCATAACCTGTCTGGAACTGAGAGGAGTAACAGTATAACCTGTCCTGTCTGGAACTGAGAGGAGTAACAGTATAACCTGTCCTGTCTGGAACTGAGAGGAGTAACAGTATAACCTGTCCTGTCTGGAACTGAGAGGAGTAACAGCATAACCTGTCCTGTCTGGAACTGAGAGGGGTAACAGTATAACCTGTCCTGTCTGGAACTGAGAGGAGTAACAGTATAACCTGTCCTGTCTGGAACTGAGAGGAGTAACAGCATAACCTGTCCTGTCTGGAACTCAGAGGGATTACAGTATAACCTGTCTTGTCTGGAACTGAGAGGGGTAACAGCGTAACCTGTCCTGTCTGGAACTGAGAGGGGTAACAGCATAACCTGTCCTGTCTGGAACTGAGAGGGGTAACAGCATAACCTGTCCTGTCTGGAACTGAGAGGGGTAACAGTATAACCTGTCCTGTCTGGAACTGGGAGGGGTAACAGCATAACCTGTCCTGTCTGGAACTGAGAGGAGTAACAGCATAACCTGTCCTGTCTGGAACTGAGAGGAGTAACAGCATAACCTGTCCTGTCTGGAACTGAGAGGAGTAACAGCATAACCTGTCCTGTTTGGAACTGAGAGGAGTAACAGCATAACCTGTCCTGTTTGGAACTGAGAGGAGTAACAGTATAACCTGTCCTGTCTGGAACTGGGAGGGGTAACAGCATAACCTGTCCTGTCTGGAACTGAGAGGAGTAACAGTATAACCTGTCCTGTCTGGAACTGAGAGGGGTAACAGCATGACCTGTCCTGTCTGGAACTGAGAGGGGTAACAGCATGACCTGTCCTGTCTGGAACTGGGAGGAGTAACAGTATAACCTGTCCTGTCTGGAACTGAGAGGAGTAACAGCATAACCTGTCTGGAACTGAGAGGGGTAACAGCATAACCTGTCTGGAACTGAGAGGAGTAACAGCATAACCTGTCCTGTCTGGAACTGAGAGGAGTAACAGCATAACCTGTCCTGTCTGGAACTGAGAGGAGTAACAGTATAACCTGTCCTGTCTGGAACTGAGAGGAGTAACAGCATAACCTGTCTGGAACTGAGAGGAGTAACAGCATAACCTGTCCTGTCTGGAACTGAGAGGAGTAACAGCATAACCTGTCCTGTCTGGAACTGAGAGGAGTAACAGCATAACCTGTCCTGTCTGGAACTGAGAGGGGTAACAGCATAACCTGTCTGGAACTGAGAGGGGTAACAGCATAACCTGTCCTGTCTGGAACTGAGAGGGGTAACAGCATAACCTGTCCTGTCTGAAACTGAGAGGGGTAACAGTATAACCTGTCCTGTCTGGAACTGAGAGGGGTAACAGTATAACATGTCCTGTCTGGAACTGAGAGGGGTAACAGCATAACCTGTCCTGTCTGGAACTGAGAGGGGTAACAGCATAACCTGTCCTGTCTGGAACTGGGAGGGGTAACAGCATAACCTGTCCTGTCTGGAACTGGGAGGAGTAACAGCATAACCTGTCCTGTCTGGAACTGAGAGGAGTAACAGCATAACCTGTCCTGTCTGGAACTGAGAGGGGTAACAGCATAACCTGTCCTGTCTGGAACTGAGAGGGGTAACAGCATAACCTGTCCTGTCTGGAACTGAGAGGAGTAACAGTATAACCTGTCCTGTCTGGAACTGAGAGGGGTAACAGCATAACCTGTCCTGTCTGGAACTGAGAGGAGTAACATTATAACCTGTCCTGTCTGGAACTGAGAGGGGTAACAGCATAACCTGTCCTGTCTGGAACTGAGAGGGGTAACAGCATAACCTGTCCTTTCTGGAACTGAGAGGGGTAACAGTATAACCTGTCCTGTCTGGAACTGAGAGGAGTAACAGTATAACCTGTCCTGTCTGGAACTGAGAGGGGTAACAGTATAACCTGTCCTGTCTGGAACTGAGAGGAGTAACAGCATAACCTGTCCTGTCTGGAACTGAGAGGGGTAACAGTATAACCTGTCCTGTCTGGAACTGAGAGGGGTAACAGTATAACCTGTCCTGTCTGGAACTGGGAGGGGTAACAGTATAACCTGTCCTGTCTGGAACTGAGAGGGGTAACAGTATAACCTGTCTGGAACTGAGAGGGGTAACAGTATAACCTGTCCTGTCTGGAACTGAGAGGGGTAACAGTATAACCTGTCTGGAACTGAGAGGGGTAACAGCATAACCTGTCCTGTCTGGAACTGAGAGGGGTAACAGTATAACCTGTCTGGAACTGAGAGGGGTAACAGTATAACCTGTCCTGTCTGGAACTGAGAGGAGTAACAGTATAACCTGTCCTGTCTGGAACTGAGAGGGGTAACAGTATAACCTGTCCTGTCTGGAACTGAGAGGAGTAACAGTATAACCTGTCCTGTCTGGAACTTAGAGGAGTAACAGTATAACCTGTCCTGTCTGGAACTGAGAGGAGTAACAGCATAACCTGTCCTGTCTGGAACTGAGAGGGGTAACAGCATAACCTACAGCATAAAGAGCAAAGCCGGTGGGAGTACCGTTGAGAACAGTAGTGTCTCTCTATCACAGGTGAAGGATCTTTTAAAAAATATTGTTCAAATACTGGTGGAGTCAACTAATTAAAGAATGGACGACCTGACCAGAGAGGTCCAGGACCTGAAAACCAGTTTGTAATTCTTCCAGGGTCAGCTCGATGAGTTGAAACAGGAGAACGGCAAGATGACAGCAATCTGTAAGTCATTGTGAGAGGACATAAGTTCTGTATGCAAATCCATAATTACAAGGAAATCAGATAATAATAACAAAGAAATGAGATTGTCTCGAGGGACAATCAAGTCAGAACAACATGGTTGTGTGGGGAATTGCAGAATCTCTACATGAGACCTGGAAGGAGTCTGAGGACAAAGTGAGGGAAATGATCTCTGAGAACTTGAAGATGGATGCTCAAAGGACTGGAAAACCCACCACCGGCCCAGGAGACAGGCCCAGGTGACAGGCCCAGGAGACAGGCCCAGGAGACAGGCCCAGGAGACAGGCCCAGGAGACAGGCCCAGGGGACAGGCCCAGGGGACAAACCCAGGAGACAGGCCCAGGAGACAGGCCCAGGTGACAGGCCCAGGAGACAGGCCCAGGAGACAGGCCCAGGAGACAGGCCCAGGAGACAGGCCCAGGTGACAGGCCCAGGAGACAGGCCCAGGAGACAGGCCCAGGTGACAGGCCCAGGAGACAGGCCCAGGAGACAGGCCCAGGAGACAGGCCCAGGGGACAGGCCCAGGAGACAGGCCCAGGAGACAGGCCCAGGAGATAGGCGCAGGGGACAGACCCAGGTGATAGGCCCAGGTGATAGGCCCAGGGGATAGGCCCAGGTGACAAGCCCAGGAGACAGGCCCAGGGGATAGGCCCAGGTGATAGGCCCAGGGGACAGGCCCAGGTGATAGGCCCAGGAGACAGGCCCAGGAGACAGGCCCAGGGGACAGGCCCGGGTGATAGGCCCAGGCCGATGGAGGTCAAGTTCCTGAGGTCCAAGGACCAGGTAGCTGTTCTGGAAAGAGCCAAGAACTTGAGAGGAGCGTACATCTTCCTCAACGAGGACTATCCTGAAGCTGTGGCCAGAAGAGGAAAGAACTGATCCCAGACCTGAAAGGTGCCAGACCACGTGACGACATTGCTTACATCCGCTATGACAGGCTCATTGTCCCAAAACCCTGGAAGGGATGAGAGAGCCAAGCCTATGGTGTCGTGGCTTCAACCCCGCAGCACACACACACACACACACACACACACACACACACTCGCGCGCGCGCGCGCGCACACACACACACACACACACACACACACACACACACACACACACACACACACACACACACACACACACACACACACATATTTACCAACTGATTTAATGGACTTCTGAATGTACAGTACCAGTCAAATGTTTGGACAGACCTTCTCATTCAAGGCTTTTTCTTTATTTTGACAATTTTCTACATTGTAGAATAACAGTGAAGAAATCAAAACTATGAAATAACACATATGGAATCAGGTAGTAACCAAAAAAGTGTTAGTTTCTAGTGTTAGATTTTAGATTCTTCAAAGTAGCCACCCTTTGCCTCGACTGGTACTGTATATATTAACTGGTACTGTATATATTAACTGGTACTGTATATATTGACTGGTACTGTATATATATATTGACTGGTACGATATATATTAACTGGTACTGTATATATTGACTGGTACTGTATATATTAACTGGTACTGTATATATTAACTGGTACTGTATATATTGACTGGTACTGTATATATTGACTGGTACTGTATATATTAACTGGTACTGTATATATTAACTGGTACTGTATATATTGATTGGTACTCTATATATTGACTGGTACTGTATATATTAACTGGTACTGTATATATTAACTGGTACAGTATATATTAACTGGTACTGTATATATTGACTGGTACTGTATATATTGACTGGTACTGTATATATTAACTGGTACTGTATATATTAACTGGTACTGTATATATTGATTGGTACTCTATATATTGACTGGTACTGTATATATTAACTGGTACTGTATATATTGACTGGTACTGTATATATTAACTGGTACTGTATATATTGACTGGTACTGTATATATTGACTGGTGTGGTGGCTAATTTCCGCATTACCAAATGAGGAGTTACAAACACACCAGTCCGAGTTAAACTACATCTTTAATACTTAAGATACTTTTGCAAAAGTTCTTGACCCCACTAATGCATTCTCTCGAATGAATCATTTAATGAGGTGCTTACAGAATGGCTCAGGGATCTTTTATAGCCACGATACAGCCCCTTCAACGTACATTGACAAACCACAGATACTTAGTAACAGTTCACAAAGGTTACGTTTTGTATGACAGATATCAATAAAACACATCAGACAGTAACTGCTATGTCAACCTGGTTCATTATATAGCCCAGTATCTGGTCTCCTTAGAACCGTCCCTCCCTGGTACGGTATTGAACAGAACTATTTCATCCAATGGCATATATCAATTGTCAACTCTAGATACTCCCATCTCAAGCAAACCCCCTCTTGACCCCACTCCTGGACAGGGTCACTGGAGGGAGTGAGCCTCTAGGCCATATATTATCACAGGATAAGTGTGAGATCTAAGAGACCATGGTCCCAGACACTGCCATAAACCTCCCCACAATAAAGAAAAGGAGGGTGTGACTTGCTCACAGACATTATGGAGACAAGTCATTGGTTCCCCAGTAATCACGCCATCCCTTCACATGGTTTAAGCATAGGTGAAGACACATTCCCATGACGACAAGTCTGACCTCTCCCCTCTCTGGGCCCCAAGTGTCTGAGCCCCAGCTAAGGTAGACATGCAACTGAAAAGACACCAGAGTCCAATGGACACTTTCTAATGACAAGTACCTCAAATAAGCATATTATACTAATAAAACATCTTAATTATCTATGTTACCCAACTAATTCTGATTCGTCCATGACACTGGTATTGTATATATTAACTGGTACTGTATATATTGACTGGTACAGTATATATTGACTGGTACTGTATATATTGACTGGTACAGTATATATTGACTGGTACTGTATATATTGACTGGTACTGTATATATTAACTGGTACTGTATATATTAACTGGTACTGTATATATTGACTGGTACTGTATATATTGACGGGTACAGTATATATATATATTGACTGGTACAGTATATATTGACTGGTACTGTATATATTGACTGGTACAGTATATATTGACTGGTACAGTATATATTAACTGGTACTGTATATATTGACTGGTACTGTATATATTAACTGGTACTGTATATATTGACTGGTACTGTATATATTGACTGGTACTGTATATATATATATTGACTGGTACAGTTTATATTGACTGGTACAGTGTATATATTGACTGGTACTGTATATATTGACTGATACTGTATATATATATTGACTGGTACAGTATATATTGACTGGTACTGTATATATTGACTGGTACTGTATATATATATTTACTGGTACTGTATATATTGACTGGTACTGTGTATATATATATTAACTGGTACTGTATATACTGACTGGTACTGTATATATATTGACTGGTACAGTATATATTGACTGGTACAGTATATATATATTAACTGGTACTGTATATATTGACTGGTACTGTATATATTGACTGGTACTGTATATATATTGACTGGTACTGTATATATATATTGACTGGTACTTTATATATTGACTGGTACTGTACATATATTGACTGGTACTGTATATATATTGACTGGTACTGCATATATATTGACTGGTACTGTACATATATTGACTGGTACTGTATATATATTGACTGGTACTGTATATATTTTTTCCTTGCTTTTTTGGCTCTTTTCATTACTATGTCTATCTCAAGTGAAAATAGCCCATATTAATATATGAAGCCTTAGAAATAAGGTTCGTGAAATCAATAACTTGTTAACATCAGATAACATTCATATATTAGCCATTTCTGAGACTCACTTAGATAATTCATTTGATGATACAGCAGTACCAATACAAGGATATAACATCTATAGAAGAGACAGGAATGCTTATGGGGGAGGAGTTGCTGTATATATTCAGAGCCATATCTCTGTAATGCTTAGAGAAGATCTTATGTCAAGTGTTATTGAAGTGTTGTGGTTGCAGGTTCACCTGCCTCATCTAAAGCCTTTTCTTTTGGGGTGTTGCTGTAGGCCACCAAGTGTTAACAGTCAGTATCTAAATAACGTGTGTGAAATGCTTGATAGTGTATGTGATGTAAACAGAGAGGTCTACTTTCTTGGGGACCTGATTATTGACTGATTTTCCTCAAGCTGTCCACTCAAGAGGAAGCTTCTCACTGTAACCAGTGCCTGTAATCTGGTTCAAGTTATTAATCAACCTACCAGGGTGTTTACAAACACTACAGGAACAAGATCATCCACTTGTATCAATCACATGTTTACTAATACTGTAGAACTTTGTTCTGAAGCTGTATCTGTACCCATTAGATGCAGTGATCACAATATAGTGGCTATATCCAGGAAAGCCAAAGTTCCAACAGCTGGGCCTAAAATAGTGTATAAGAGATCGTACGAGATCCTACATCCACACAAGAGCTGTGACTCTTATGTGGATGATGTTAAAAATATTTGTTGGTCTGATGTGATTAATGAGGAGATCCAGACGCTGCACTTGATGAATTTCTGAAATTGCTTCTTCCAATTATTGATAAACAGGCACCTGTTAAGAAACTGACTGTTAGAACTGTTAAAGCTCCATGGATTAATGAGGAATTGAAAAACTGTATGGTTGAATGAGACGGGGCAAAAGGAGTGGCTGATAAGTCTGGCTGCACATCTGACTGGCTGATTTACTGCAAACTGAGAAATTATGTGACTAAACTCAACAAAAATAAGAAACTGTATTATGAAGCCAAGATCAGCGATATAAAGAATGATGTAATTTTGTACATTTTTTTGAGTACTTTAAATGAAATTATTTTCAGAAAGATAAATTCAACTGCATCTTTCATCGAATCAGATGGCTTATTCATCACAAACCATTTGATGTTACCAATTATTTTAATGATTACTTCATTGGCAAAGTGGACAAACTTAGGCAGGAAATGCCAACAACGAACAGTGAGCCATCATACTCATGTATAAAAAAATTAATAATTGTGAAATAAAAGCATTGTAAGTTAAAATGTTGTTAAGTTAGTGTGGGAGAGGTGAGAAATGATTGTTATTGATCAATAATGACAAACCTCCTGGCACTGACAACTTAGATGGAAAGCTACTGAGGAGGGTATCTGACTGTATAGCCACTCCTATCTGTCATATCTTTAATCTGAGCCTAGAGGAAAGGCTTTGTCCTCAGGCCTGGAGGGAAGCCAAAGTCATTCCGCTACCCAAGAGTGGTAAAGCGGCCTTTACTGGTTCTAACAGCAGACCTATCAGCTTGCTGCCAGCTCTTAGCAAACTGTTGGAACAAATTGTGATTGACCCAGTACAATGCTATTTCTCTGTAAACAAATTAACAACAGACTTTCAGCATGCTTATAGAGAAGGGCACTGACACAAATGACTAATGATTGGTTGAAAGAAATTGATAAAAAGATGATTGGTGGAGCTGTACTGTTAGATTTTCAGGGCAGCCTTTGATATTATTGACCAAAACCTGTTGTTGAGAAAACATATGTGTTATGGCTTTTCAACCTCTGCCATATTAGATAGTTGTCACGTCCTGACCAGTAAAGAGGATTATTTGTTATTGTAGTTTGGTCAGAACGTGGCAGAGGGTAGTTAGTTTTGGGTTTCTTTTCTATCTATATTTTCTAATTTTTCCGACAGCGATTTCAACATATCTTCTGACGAAGAGGATCGTGACAATAGCTCTATCATTATCAAATCATTCCTTAATTTGTAGACCTCAGCTGAATCTGGTAATGAATGGTGTGGCTGTTGAACAATTTGAGGAGGATAAATTACTTGGTGTTACCTTAGACTGTAAACTGTCATGGTCAAAACATATAGATTCAATGGTTGTTAAGATGAGGAGAGGTCTGTCTGTAATTGTAAAGGTGTTTAACTGGCGGCAGTGAAGTCAGACGCAGGAGAGAAATAACTGTGTTACCAACAGCGCAGTTTATTACAAAAACCCACCGGAAAACATAATAATAAAAATCAATGGGTAACATAACCCGACCCACACCAGTACAGACGTACACAAACACTTACAATAAACAATCTCCGACAAGGACATGAGGGGAAACAGAGGGTTAAATACACAACATGTAATTGATGGGATTGGAACCCAGCTTCCGGCAGGGCAGGCGGAGGGGCAGGTTGAGGGGTCGAGAGCCAGGCCCTGTCCCCCGGTGCGAACACCGGGGCCTCGCTGCGGTGGCGGTCGGCACTCGCTTTTTGCCGCCTCACGGCCTGTTGTAGGTGCACATGGGCGGCGTCCCAGGTCTCTTCCGAGCGCTTAAACCATTCATCCACTGCAGGAGCTTTGATCTGGCTCTGAGGCCAAGGTGCCAGAACCGGCTGATACCCCAGTATGCACTGGAAAGGAGAGAGGTTAGTGGAGGAGTGGCGGAGTGAGTTTTTGGGTCATCTCTGCCCAGGGGATGAATGCCGCCTACTCCCCCGGCCGGTCCTGGCAATATGACCGCAGAAACCTACCCACATCCTGGTTTACTCTCTCCACCTGCCCGTTACTCTCGGGGTGAAAACCTGAGGTGAGGCTGATCGAGACCCCCAGACGTTCCTCCAGACCCACGACGTGAACTGGGGACCCCGATCAGACACTATGTCCTCAGGCACCCCGTAGTGCCGGAAGACGTGTGTAAATAGAGCCTCCGCAATGATATAACCAGGATTGTGGTGTTACCCTGTGAAGGAGGAAGATCAGTCAGGAAATCCACCGACAGGTGTGACCATGGCCGTTGTGGACAGCTGCTCTGGGCAGGTGTCTAGCATAAACCCTCACGTCCTTAGCTAAAGTGGGCCACCAGTACTTTCCACTAAGACAGCGCACCGTCCGACCGATACCAAGATGACCAGAGGAGGGTGACATATGGGCCCAATAGATTAGCCGATCGCGGACAGCAGACGGTATGTACAGACGCCCAGCCGGACACTGAAGGGGAGTACGCAACGCCTGCTCAATGTCCGCGTCCAGCTCCCACACCACCGGTGCCACCAGGCAAGAGGCTGGGAGTATGGGAGTGGGATTCATGGGTCACTCCTCTGTGTCATACTGCCGGGACAATGCGTCTGCCTTCATGTTCTGAGAGCCTGGTCTGTGGGAAAGGGTAAATATAAAACGTCGTCCGGATGTACTCCAGATTGCGGTGGTCAGTCCAGATGAGAAAAGGGTGTTTAGCCCCCTCAAGCCAATGTCTCCACTCCTTCAAGGCCTTGACGACAGCCAACAGCTCCCGGTCCCCCACATCATAGTTTCGCTCGGCCGGGCTGAGCTTCTTCAAGAAGAAGGCACAGGGACGGAGCTTAGGTGGCGTACCCGAGCGCTGAGAGAGTACCGCTCCTATCCCAGCCTCGGACGCGTCCACCTCCACTATGAACGCCAAAGAGGGATCCGGATGGGCCAACATGGGAGCCGAGGTAAACAAAGCCTTCAGGTGACTAAAAGCCCTGTCCGCCTCAGCTGACCACTGCAAACGCATTGGTCCCCCCTTCAGCAGTGAGGTAATGGGAGCCACTACCTGACCAAAACCCCGGATAAACCTCCGGTAGTAATTGGCAAACCCTAAGAACCGCTGCACCTCCTTTACTGTGGTTGGAGTCAGCTAATTACGCACGGCTGAAATGCGGTCACTCTCCAGCTCCACCCCCAAGGTGGAAATGCGATACCCTAGGAAGGAGACGACCTACTGGAAGAACAGGCATTTCTCAGCCTTGACATACAGGTCATGCTCCAACAGACAACCAAGCACCTTGCGCACCAGGGACACATGTGTAGCGGAGTATATCAGAATGTCATCGATATACACCACTACACCCTGCCCGTGCAAGTCCCTGAAAATCTCATCTACAAAGGCTTGGAAGACTGATGGAGCATTCATCAACCCGTACGGCATGACGAGGTACTCATAATGCCCTGAATGCCGTCTTCCACTCGTCTCCCTCCAGGATACGCACCAGATTGTACGCACTCCTGAGATCCAGTTTAGTGATGAAGCGCGCCCCGTGCATTGAATCAATCGCCGTGGCGATCAGAGGTAGCGGGTAACTGTACCTCACTGTGATTTGATTTAGACCTCTACAGTCAATGCACGGGCGCAGACCTCCATCCTTCTTCTTCACAAAAAATAAACTCGAGGAGGCGGGTGAAGTGGAGGACCGAATGTCCCCCTGACGCAGGGAGAGGGACCGACTTCGGCGGAAGTCGTGACAGTACTAAAGAGATGCTCTGTTTTTTTTGACACCACACTCCACAAAGCAAGTCCTGCAGACTCTAGTTTTATATTTAATCTTGATTATTGTCCAGTCATATGGTCAAGTGCTGCAAAGAAAAAACCTAGTTAAGCTGCAGCTGGCCCAGAACAGAACGGCACGTCTTGCTCATCATTGTAATCAGAGGATTAATATTAATACTATGCATTCCAGTCTCTCTTGGCTAAAAGAGGAAAGACTGACTTCGTCACTTCTTGTTTTTATAAGAAACATTAATGTGTTGGAAATTCCAAATTGTTTGCATAGTCAATTTACACACAGCACAACACACACAAACACACACACTTACCCCACCAGACATGCCACCAGGGGTCTTTTCACAGTCCCCAGGTCCAGAACAAATTCAAGGAAACATACAGTATTCTACAGAGCCATGAGCGCATGGAACTCCCTTCCATCTTATAAGTAAACAGCAAACCTGGTTTCAAAAAACATTAAGCAACACCGCATGGCACAACACCTCTCCCCCATGTGACCTATTGGTTGTGTGTATGAACTGACATGTGACCTATTGGTTGTGTGTATGTACTGACATGTATGTGTAACTGATCGATGCACACACACTACATGTTAATGTTTTTAAATGTATGTCAATTCTAAACTATTTTGTCTGTAATGTATTTTTCGTGTCGGG
>NW_021822247.1:0-33198 GCF_901001165.1 Salmo trutta
GAGAGCGAGAGAGAGAGACAGAGAGAGAGAGGAGAGCGAGAGAGAGCAGAGAGAGAGAGGAGAGAGAGAGAGAGAGGAGAGACAGAGAGAGAGAGAGAGAGAGAGAGAGAGAGAGAGAGGAGAGAGAGGAGAGAGAGAGAGAATTTGAAACACTTACTCCATCATATGCTTCCCATCTGTGTTCATAAACAATCTGTTGGTGTGTATGTGTGTGCAATGCTGTGTTCATAAACAATCTGTTGGTGTGTGTGCAGGTGTCGTCTGGCCTACAGTGCTCTCTCCTCTCTGGTCTACTCTGCTCTCTCCTCTCTGGTCTACTCTGCTCTCTCCTCTCTGGTCTACTCTGCTATCTCCTCTCTGGTCTACTCTGCTCTCTCCTCTCTGGTCTACTCTGCTCTCTCCTCTTTGGTCTACTCTGCTCTCTCCTCTCTGGTCTACTCTGCTCTCTCCTCTCTGGTCTACTCTGCTATCTCCTCTCTGGTCTACTCTGCTATCTCCTCTCTGGTCTACTCTGCTCTCTCCTCTCTGGTCTACTCTGCTCTCTCCTCTCTGGTCTACTCTGCTCTCTCCTCTCTGGTCTACTCTGCTCTCTCCTCTCTGGTCTACTCTGCTCTCTCCTCTCTGGTCTACTCTGCTCTCTTCTCTCTGGTCTACTCTGCTCTCTCCTCTCTGGTCTACTCTGCTATCTTCTCTCTGGTCTACTCTGCTATCTCCTCTCTGGTCTACTCTGCTCTCTCCTCTCTGGTCTACTCTGCTCTCATTAGGGGGTTAGCTATGAAGAGGTTAGCCATGATGGGGTTAGCTAAGAGGGGGTTAGCCATGAGGAGGTTAGCCATGAGTGGGTTAGCCATGAGGAGGTTAGCCATGATGGGGTTAGCTAAGAGGTGGTTAGCCATGAGGAGGTTAGCCATGAGTGGGTTAGCCATGAGGAGGTTAGCTATGAGGAGGTTAGCTATGAGGGGGTTAGCCATGAGGAGGTTAGCCATGAGGAGGTTAGCCATGAGGAGGTTAGCTGTGAGGAGGTTAGCTATCAGGAGGTTAGCCATGAGGAGGTTAGCTATGAGGAGGTTAGCCATGAGGAGATTAGCTATGAGGAGGTTAGCTGTGAGGAGGTTAGCCATAAGGAGATTAGCCATGAGGAGGTTAGCCATGAGGAGATTAGCCATGAGGAGATTAGCCATGAGGAGGTTAGCTATGAGGAGGTTAGCTATGAGGAGGTTAGCTGTGAGGAGGTTAGCTATGAGGAGGTTAGCTATGAGAGGGTTAGCTATGAGGGGGTTAGCTATGAGGAGGTTAGCTATGAGGGGGTTAGCTGTGAGGAGGTTAGCTAGGAGGAGGTTAGCTATGAGGGGGTTAGCTGTGAGGAGGTTAGCTGTGAGGAGGTTAGCTAGGAGGGGGTTAGCTATGAGGGGCTTAGCTATGAGGGGGTTAGCCATGAGGAGGTTAGCTATGAGGAGGTTAGCTATGAGGGGGTTAGCCATGAGGAGGTTAGCTATGAGGGGGTTAGCTATGAGGAGGTTAGCTATGAGGAGGTTAGCTATGAGGAGGTTAGCTCGCCCCCAGCAAAGATTTCTGAGCCCCAAATAGCACCCTCTTCCTTATGTACTGTAGAACACTACTATAGACCAGGGCCCATAGGGGTAGTGCACTACTTTAGACCAGGACCCAATAGGGGTAGTGCACTACTATAGACCAGGGCCCATAGGGGTAGTGCACTACTTTAGACCAGGGCCCATAGGGGTAGTGCACTACTTTAGGCCAGGGCCCATAGGGGTAGTGCACTACTTTAGACCAGGGCCCATAGGGGTAGTGCACTACTTTAGACCAGGGCCCATAGGGGTAGTGCACTACTTTAGACCAGGGCCCATAGGGGTAGTACACTACTTTAGGCCAGGGCCCATAGGGGTAGTACACTACTATAGACCAGGGCCCATAAGGTAGTGCACTACTTTAGACCAGGGCCTCTAGGGGTAGTGCACTACTTTAGACCAGGGCTCATAGAAATAGGGTGCCGTTTGGGATGTTGCCGTTGCCTTGGCCGCTTTGCAGATCTCGCCAGTAACCCACCGGCCACAAAATAAGTGGCTTGAACCCACATACTTCAAATTACAGGGCACTGAGAATCATAAAATGCTACTCTTGCTTCTCAATTGGTGTTTAAAAATGTCTATGAAGTTTCTACGTCCCACATATAAGCTGCTCTGCTTCGAACTGCTCTGCTGCAGCTATGGATCATCACATAATGTTGGTGTTTATGCCCAGTAATCATGTTTTGTTACAATACAGCATTTGTCAGCTGTAGGAAACACTAAACTCAACTTAAAACATAAATCATTTCAGTCAGGGAATTTAGCAATCAGGAGAGAACCAGAGAGAGAGGAGAGGAACCGTGTGTCAGTAATGCTCTGCTTGGAACAGAACTGAACATGGACCAGAATACCATACAATATGGACTGGAAGAGAAACAAATCCAAAAGCCACGAGAGAGAGAGAGAAAGAGAGAGACAGTATATATACAGAGATAGAGAGTTAGAGTTTAGAGAGTTAGATAGAGTTAGAGTTTAGAGAGTTAGAGTTTAGAGAGTTAGATAGAGTTAGAGTTTATAGAGTTAGAGTTTAGAGAGTTAGAGTTTAGAGAGTTAGAGTTTAGAGAGCTAGATAGAGTTAGAGTTTAGAGATTTAGATAGAGTTAGAGTTTAGAGATTTAGATAGAGTTAGAGTTTAGAGATTTAGATATAGTTAGAGTTTAGAGATTTAGATAGAGTTAGAGTTTAGAGAGTTAGATAGTTAGAGATTTAGATATAGTTAGAGTTTAGAGAGTTAGATAGAGTTAGAGTTTAGAGAGTTAGAGTTTAGAGAGTTAGATAGAGTTAGAGTTTAGAGAGTTAGATAGTTAGAGATTTAGATATAGTTAGAGTTTAGAGAGTTAGATAGAGTTAGAGTTTAGAGAGTTAGAGTTTAGAGAGTTAGATAGAGTTAGAGTTTAGAGAGTTAGAGTTTAGAGATTTAGATAGAGTTAGAGTTTAGAGATTTAGATAGAGTTAGAGTTTAGAGAGTTAGATAAAGTTAGAGATTTAGATATAGTTAGAGTTTAGAGATTTAGATATAGTTAGAGTTTAGAGAGTTAGATAGAGTTAGAGTTTAGAGAGTTAGAGTTTAGAGAGTTAGATATAGTTAGAGTTTAGAGAGTTAGAGTTTAGAGATTTAGATAGAGTTAGAGTTTAGAGAGTTTAGAGAGAGTTAGAGTTTAGAGAGATAGAGTTAGAGTTTAGAGAGAGTTAGAGTTTAGAGAGTTAGATAGAGTTAGAGTTTAGAGAGATAGAGAGTTAGAGTTTAGAGAGAGTTAGAGTTTAGAGAGTTAGAGTTTAGAGAGCTAGATAGAGTTAGAGTTTAGAGAGTTAGAGTTTAGAGAGCTAGATATAGTTAGAGTTTAGAGATTTAGATTTATGATTTTATTTTATTTTATTTGGATCTCTTTTAGTCCCCATTTGGACTAATCTTCCAAGAGTCCTTAAATATTAAAATACAATTTATATACGAACACATTTTCACATATAACACACTATTACAAACATACATAATATACTAACGTAATAAAAATAAAGAATCAATCTAAAAAATATGAATTCTTCATCTACTGTAATCCCACAACATTTCTGTGTATTATATTTAAATTGTTTTAAAATAATGTTTAAATGTATATATTGAAAGGTTTCTGGTTTGCTCAGTTAATTTATTCCATTTCTTTATTGCTCTAAATCGAAATGTTCTTTTGCCTATTTCTCTTTTCTGTCTGGATAATGCATAGATGGTGGACAATCTATTCCTAGTATTTACGGAATGTCTGTCTCTTACCAACTGATTGCCGTTGTGAATTGTACTTGGCCGTTTTAAATGATGTGTATTATGAAATAAAATAAGCATGTTTTTTTCAATTATCTTGTCGATTGATGACCAACCAAGAACATTGCGTATGACTGCAACAGAAAAACCATATCTCCACCGTAAAAAACAATCCTTGCTGCTTTGTTCTGTGCAATCTGCAGCCTCCTAACTTCACTTGATGATGCATTTCCCCAGACCACAGAACAGTAGTTCACTTGACTCTCAATTAAAGCTTGTGTTATTTGCTTAAGAATTTTTCCTGGTAAATATTTAGCTATCCTTCTGATTATGCATGCTGTTTTAATATTTTTTTTACATAGATGAGTTATTTAAGATGACCATGATAAGCAGTTGTCTAGCTGCACTCCTAATAGTTTGGTTTCTGCCACTTCTTCAATTTGTACTCCTCCCATACTTAATTGTATCCCATGCTGTTTTGGCCTTTTCCTAGTGGAACAGACTAACATAACTTTGGTTTTCTTGGTGTTTAAAACAAGTTTATTCTGGCAAACCCACTCCCTAATATTCTCCAAATCTCATTGTAAAGCTTGCTGTACCTGTTGAACCGATTGTCCTGCTGCATAAATTGTAGTATCATCTGCAAATACACTAGCTTGAGTTTCAGCTAGGGCATAGGAAAGGTCGTTGGTATATATTAAATAAAGAAGTGGCCCAAGGCAGCTGCCCTGCGGTATTCCACAGTTTAAAGCATGAGGGGAAGAAAATGAACCATTGATATAGGTGGACTGTTTCCTGTCAGTTAGATATGACTGTACCCAATTCAATGCTACCTCCTTAAAAGCATAATGCATTAATTTTGTCAAAATTATCTCATGATCCACTAAATCAAATGCTGCACTGAAATCTAAAAATAGTACCCCCACAAACTTGCCATTATCCATAGCATTGAGCCACTGGTCAGTCATGTCAACCAATGCAGTGGTAGTGGAATGATTTTTGCGATAAGCATGCTGATTGGCTGTAATCAGATCATTATTTTCCATGTACTCCCATATTTGTCTACTCACAATACCCTCCAATATCTTACTGAGTGTAGGGAGTAGACTAATTGGTCGACTATTGGCAGGAGTAGCGGGTTCTTTGCAGTCTTTTGGAATAGGACAAAGTTTAGCATGCTTCCATACATTTGCAAACTTCCCCTTTTCCAGTGACCAATTAAATATGTATCTCAGTGGAGTTAGAGTTTAGAGATTTAGATATAGTTAGAGTTTAGAGATTTAGATAGAGTTAGAGTTTAGAGATTTAGATAGAGTTAGAGTTTAGAGATTTAGATAGAGTTAGAGTTTAGAGATTTAGATAGAGTTAGAGTTTAGAGATGTAGATATAGTTAGAGTTTAGAGATTTAGATAGAGTTAGAGTTTAGAGATTTAGATAGAGTTAGAGTTTAGAGAGAGAGAGACAACGAAAGAGACGAAGCAGTTCTCTGTTCATTCCAGGACCTGCTGCTGTTTTCATTTGAACACGTTGTAATGTCATACAGCTGTTCTATGACCTGCAATAACCTGTTTATTACCTGTTATACCACGGCTGTTTGTTATGATCAGCCCAGAGAAAGGGGCTTGCATTTACTGCTAGCTAGCCGCTTGGCCAAGGTCATGGTTGTTCACTACCTCTGAAACGCCGGAAACCATCATTCAAACTAGACTACAGCTCAGGTAGTTTTCTGAACCATTCAGTCCTAATGAACAGGAATTCATTTTGTGTCGGCAACCTCATCTAGATGTACATTTTTAGGCTTCCTGGCAGGTGGCACAGGCTACACTTCCTGGTGTCCTGGGTAACTGCAGTTGATAAAGATGAGTAGGCCTAGTTTACATCCCAAATGGCACCCTATTCCCTATATAGTGCACTACTTTATACTACAGCCCTATTCCCTATATAGTGGACTACTTTATACTACAGCCCTATTCCCTATATAGTGCACTACTTTATACTACAGCCCTATTCCCTATATAGTGCACTACTTTATACTACAGCCCTATTCCCTATATAGTGGACTACTTTATACTACAGCCCTATTCCCTATATAGTGCACTACTTTATACTACAGCCCTATTCCCTATATAGTGCACTACTTTATACTACAGCCCTATTCCCTATATAGTGGACTACTTTATACTACAGCCCTATTCCCTATATAGTGCACTACTTTATACTACAGCCCTATTCCCTATATAGTGCACTACTTTATACTACAGCCCTATTCCCTATATAGTGGACTACTATATACTACAGCCCTATTCCCTAAATCAAATCAAATCAAATTTATTTATATAGCCCTTCGTATATCAACTGAAATCTCAAAGTGCTGTACAGAAACCCAGCCTAAAACCCCAAACAGCAAGCAATGCATGTGAAAGAAGCACGGTGGCTAGGAAAAACTCCCTAGGAAAAACTCCCTAGAAAGGCCAAAAACCTAGGAAGAAACCTAGAGAGGAACCAGGCTATGAGGGGTGGCCAGTCCTCTTCTGGCTGTGCCGGGTGGATATTATAACAGAACATGATCAAGATGTTAAAATGTTCATAAATGACCAGCATGGTCAAATAATAATAATCAGAGTAGTTGTCGAGGGTGCAACAAGCACAGGTCAGGGTTCTGTAGCCGCAGGCAGAACAGTTGAAACTGGAGCAGCAGCATGGCCAGGTGGACTGGGGATAGCAAGGAGTCATCATGTCAGGTAGTCCCGAGGCATGGTCCTAGGGCTCAGGTCGTCCGAGAGAAAGAAAGAAAGAGAGAAAGAGAGAATTAGAGAGAGCATATTTAAATTCACACAGGACACCGGATAAGACAAGAGAATACTCCAGATGTAACAGACTGACCCTAGCCCCCCGACACATAAACTACTGCAGCATAAATACTGGAGGCTGAGACAGGAGGGATCAGAAGACACTGTGGCCCCATCCGATGATACCCCCGGACAGGGCCAAACAGGCAGGATATAACCCCACCCACTTTGCCAAAGCACAGCCCCCACACCACTAGAGGGATGTCTACATCCACCAACTTACCGTCCGAAGACAAGCCCACAAAGATCTCCGCCATGGCACAACCCAAGGGGGGGGCGCCAACCCAGACAGGAAGACCACGTCAGTGACTCAACCCACTCAAGTGACGCACCACTCCCATGGACGGCATGGAAGAACACCAGTAAGTCAGTGACTCAGCCCCTGTAATAGGGTTAGAGGCAGAGAATTCCAGCGGAAAGAGGGGAACCGGCAAGGCAGAGACAGCAAGGGCGGTTCGTTGCTCCAGCCTTTCCGTTCACCTTCACACTCCTGGGCCAGACTATACTTAATCATAGGACCTACTGAAGAGATGAGTCTTCAGTAAAGACTTAAAGGTTGAGACTGAGTCTGCGTCTCTCACATGGGTAGGCAGACCATTCCATAAAGATGGAGCTCTATAGGAGAAAGCCCTACCTCCAGCCGTTTGCTTAGAAATTCTAGGGACAATTAGGAGGCCTGCGTCTTGTGACCATAGCGTACGTGTAGGTATGTACGGCAGGACCAAATCGGAAAGATAGGTAGGAGCAAGCCCATGTAATGCTTTGTAGGTTAGCAGTAAAACCTTGAAATCAGCCCTTGCCTTAACAGGAAGCCAGTGTAGGGAGGCTAGCACTGGAGTAATATGATCAAATTCTTTGGTTCTAGTCAGGATTCTAGCAGCCGTATTTAGCACTAACTGAAGTTTGTTTAGTGCTTTATCCGGGTAGCCGGAAAGTAGAGCATTGCAGTAGTCCAGCCTAGAAGTAACAAAAGCATGGATTAATTTTTCTGCGTCATTTTTGGACAGAAAGTTTCTGATTTTTGCGATGATACGTAGATGGAAAAAGCTGTCCTTGAAACAGTCTTGATATGTTCTTCAAAAGAGAGATCAGGGTCCAGAGTAACGCCGAGGTCCTTCACAGTTTTATTTGAGACGACTGTACAACCATCCAGATTAATTGTCAGATTCAACAGAAGATCTCTTTGTTTCTTGGGACCTAGAACAAGCATCTCTGTTTTGTCCGAGTTTAAAAGTAGAAAGTTTGCAGCCATCCACTTCCTTATGTCTGAAACATAGGCTTCTAGCGAGGGCAATTTTGGGGCTTCACCATGTTTCATTGAAATGTACAGCTGTGTGTCGTCCGCATAGCAGTGAAATTTAACATTATGTTTTCGAATGACATCCCCAAGAGGTAAAATATATAGTGAAAACAATAGTGGTCCTAAAACGGAACCTTGAGGAACATCGAAATGTACAATTGATTTGTCAGAGGACAAACCATTCACAGAGACAAACTGATATCTTTCCGACAGATAAGATCTAAACCAGGCCAGAACTTGTCCATGTAGACCAATTTGGGTTTCCAATCTCTCCAAAAGAATGTGGTGATCGATGGTATCAAAAGCGGCACTAAGATCTAGGAGCACGAGGACAGATGCAGAGCCTCGGTCTGACGTCATTAAAAGGTCATTTACCACCTTCACAAGTGCAGTCTCAGTGCTATGATGGGGTCTAAAACCAGACTGAAGCGTATCGTATACATTGTTTGTCTTCAGGAAGGCAGTGAGTTGCTGTGCAACAGCTTTTTCTAAAATTTTTGAGAGGAATGGAAGATTCGATATTGGCCGATAGTTTTTTTTATAATTTCTGGGTCAAGATTCGGCTTTTTCAAGAGAGGCTTTATTACTGCCACTTTTAGTGAGCTTGGTACACATCCGGTGGATAGAGAGCCGTTTATTATGTTCAACATAGGAGGGCCAAGCACAGGAAGCAGCTCTTTCAATAGTTTAGATGGACTAGGGTCCAGTATGCAGCTTGAGGGTTTGGAGGCCATGATTATTTTCATCATTGTGTCAAGAGATATAGTACTAAAACACTTTAGTATCTCCCTTGAGCCAAGGTCCTGGCAGAGTTCTGCAGACTCAGGACAATGGAGCTTTGGAGGAATACCCAGATTTAAAGAGGAGTCCGTATATAGTGCACTACTTTATACTACAGCCCTATTCCCTATATAGTGTACTACTTTATACTACAGCCCTATTCCCTATATAGTGGTACTACTATAGACCAGAGCCCTATTCCCTATATAGTGCACTACTTTATACTACAGCCCTATTCCCTATATAGTGCACTACTTTATACTGCAGCCCTATTCCCTATATAGAGCACTACTTTATACTACAGCCCTATTCCCTATATAGTGGACTACTTTATACTACAGCCCTATTCCCTATATAGTGCACTACTTTATACTACAGCCCTATTCCCTATATAGTGGACTACTTTATACTACAGCCCTATTCCCTATATAGTGCACTACTTTATACTACAGCCCTATTCCCTATATAGTGCACTCCTTTATACTACAGCCCTATTCCCTATATAGAGCACTACTTTATACTACAGCCCTATACACTATATAGTACACTACTTTATACTACAGCCCTATTCCCTATATAGTGCACTAGTTTTCACAAGTGCTCTGGTGAGATAGACATACAGGAGGAACATTTCCACAGAAACAGAAGAAGAGAAAAGGCCTTTTAATAAATCCTGAACCCTGAATCCTAGCAGGAATCAGGGGTTGAGAATAGCAGAGTTCGGCAGTCTGTGGTAAAAACATTAATCAGTCCATTTCAGACACCAACGTGACCCATTTGTTCCTCCCCCCTACAACCAGTTTCCACATTCTTCTGGCTTTCAAATTACTGGTGGGAAACAAGATTTAAGTTTAGCACAAAGTACATGTGGAGTGGAGAAGAAGAGACTTGTTGAGTTAGTGGATCAAATCAAACTCAAAATCAAATGTTGTCTCATGCTTGGTAAACAACAGGTGTAGACTAACAGGTAAATGCTTGGTAAACAACAGGTATAGACTAACAGGGTAAACAACAGGTGTAAAAAACAGGTGTAGACTAACAGGGAAATGCTTGGTAAACAACAGGTGTAGACTAACAGTGAAAT
Source organism: Salmo trutta (assembly GCF_901001165.1). Classification (NCBI taxonomy): domain Eukaryota; kingdom Metazoa; phylum Chordata; class Actinopteri; order Salmoniformes; family Salmonidae; genus Salmo; species Salmo trutta. The sequence continues at coordinate 9,857 of NW_021822247.1, forward strand.
ACTTGGTAAACAACAGGTGTAGACTAACAGGGAAATGCTTGGTAAACAACAGGTGTAGACTAACAGTGAAATGCTTGGTAAACAACAGGTGTAGACTAACAGTGAAATGCTTGGTAAACAACAGGTGTAGACTAACAGGGAAATGCTTGGTAAACAACAGGTGTAGACTAACAGGTAAATGCTTGGTAAACAACAGGTGTAGACTAACAGTGAAATGCTTGGTAAACAACAGGTGTAGACTAACAGGGAAATGCTTGGTAAACAACAGGTGTAGACTAACAGGTAAATGCTTGGTAAACAACAGGTGTAGACTAACAGGTAAATGCTTGGTAAACAACAGGTGTAGACTAACAGGGAAATGCTTGGTGATGATCTTCTCCACTCCACATGTACTTTGTGCTAAACTTAAATCTTGTTTCCCATCAGGATTTATCATTTAGTGCAAAAAAGTTCAATGCAGATAGTCCGTGTAGCTATTGATTAACTATTTAACTAACTATTTATCAGTCTTATAGCTTGGGGGAGGTAGAATCTGTTCAGGGTCCTGTTGATTCCAGACTTGGTGCATCGGTACCGCTTGCCGTGCGGTAGCAGAGAGAACAGTCTATGACTGGGGGTGGCTGGAGTCTTTTACAATTTTTAAGGCTTTCCTCTGACACCGCCTGGTATAGAGGTCCTGGACGGCAGGAAGCTCGACCCCAATGATGTACTGGGCCGTACTCATCACCCTCTGTAGTGCCTTGCGGTCAGTTGCCATGCAGATGCCAAGCAGATGCCATGCAGATGCCATGCAGATGCCATGCAGATGCCATGCAGATGCCATGCAGATGCCATGCAGATGCCATGCAGATGCCATGCAGTGATGGTTCCAGTCAAGATTCTCTTTTCTTTTTGAGGATCTGAGGGCCAATGACAAACCTTTGCAGCCTCCTGAGGGGGAAGAGGCATTGTCTTGCCCTTTTCATGACTGTGTTGGTGTGTGCGGACCATGATAGATTGTTAGTGATGTGGACACCAAGAAACTTGAAGCTCTCGACCCGCTCCACTATAGCTCCGTCGATGTGAATGGGGGGGCGTATTTTGCCCTCCATTTCCTGTAGTCCACGATCAGCTCCTTTGTCTTGATCACGTTGAGGAAGAGGTTGTTGTCCTGGTTAGAACACGGTCAGGTCTCTGACCTCCTCCCTATAGGCTGTCTCATCGTCATTGGTGATCAGGCCTACCACTGTTGTGTCGTCAGCAAACTTCATGATGGTGTTGGAGTCGTGTGCTGCCTGTGGGTGTGTTGTAGCCTACCCTCACCACGTAGGGGCCAGCCCGTCAGGAAGTCCAGGATCCAGTCTCAGAGGGAGTTGTTTAGTCGCAGTGTGGAGCGCAGTAGAGATTGCATCATCTGTGGATCTGTTGGGGCGGTATGCTAATTGGACTGAAAGCCATTTGGCTCTTTGCGTGTCAAAAAAAGATACACGTCAAATAAAACATAATTTGACGCGTTAAATCAGCTTTTAATTTGACACGTCAAATAAGACAGTTGGCAAATTTTGTCATCAAAGTCTGTCATTCTCAGAATTTATGGTGGGAATTCGGGGGAAAAAAACAGCCACTCCATTGAATAGCATGCTAACGTTACTGGTTTCTTTGCAATGCTTGCAGTTAGCCACTGATTCCTTCCAAACGACTCATTGTTGAATTTGCGATTTCCAACTTGTTGTGTAATGTTTATGTCCAATGGCCGATGAGCACCGATACGTTTTATCTATAATTTCTCTTCATTATTTCTCTTCATTTGACAAGGATTAAAAAGGATTTGTCGTTAGACTGTCGACTTGATGACAACTGATGATGACTGCTAGCTAATATTTTGACAGTCCAATCAAAGCTACTGTAGCTATCATGTGATTTGATGTCATTCTATCTGTGACCAATGACCTTCAGCCTTCGTGGATGGGCACTTCTAATAGAACTCTATGACAGAACCCAAGGGGCTAACATTTTTGAGCTCTAACCTTAGAATTGGGGGTGACGTACTGTCCCATGAGTGACAGAAAACTGAGCCAATCACGACAGAAACCTGCATTTTGGAGCTGCTTTACTCAAGAAAACAAAAAAGAGACCACGTTTATTATTATTATTATTTGACATTGTTTGCTAACTGATATGTGACACGTATAAATGGCAAAATAACAAGCAAAACAGGCAAGCCCCCCCCACATTTAAAAATAATATATATATAGATATATATTTTTTTACTTTAAAGTGTCGCCACTGCATATCATGTAAGGATATCTACTGAAATTATGCATTTTCTGAGAAATACGGATCCATAAATGATCAGGCAATGACTACAGATATGATACATTTCTGATAATATCTGGATTCATTCATGCCTCAGTATAAAGGCTTGGATATGTCAGTATGTTGAGACTTACCCTTTCCGGAGTTAGAATATATTACATTTACGTCATTTAGCAGACGCTCTTATCCAGAGCGACTTAAATCATGTGTAGTACTTACTATATAGAATGTATACAGTGTGCAGCATGTTATCCAGAGCAACTTACAAATTGTTTTCAATGACCGTACTAGGAACAGTGGGTTAACTGCCTTGTTCAGGGGCAGAACAACAGATTTTTATCTTGTCAGCTCGGGGATTCGATCTTGCAACCTTTCGGTTACTAGTCCACCACTATAACCACTAGGCTACCTGCCGTCCCAGAAATAAACTACTACAAATATATAAGCGGGTGCAAGTCTTAAACAGTATCTCACCCAGATATCCCTCTCTTTCTACCCCCCCCCAATTCAATTCAAAGGGCTTTATTAGCATAGGAATAATGCCACAAGCAAATGGAATAGACAAGAAACAAAAAAGGAAATAAACAATCAGGAAACATTACACTCACAAACGTTTTAAAAGAAGATAGAATGTTTCAAGTGTTATACTGTATTACTGTCTATACGCAGTGTTGTAACAATGTTCAAATAGTTGAAGTATGAAAGGGAAAATCAATAGATAAATATAGGTTGTAATTACAATGTTATTTGTTCTCCACTGGTTACCCTTTTGTCATGGCAACGGGCCACACATCTTGTTGCTGTGATGGAACACTGCGGTATTTCACCTAACAGATATGGGAGTTTATCAATGTTTGATTTGTTTTTTCAAATTCTTTGTGGATCTGTGTGATCTGAGGGCAATATGTGTCTCTAATATGGTCTTACATTTGGCAGGAGGATAGGAAGTGTTGCTCAGTTTCCACCTCATTTTGTGGGCAGTGTGCACATAGCCTGTCTTCTCTTGACTGCCAGGTCTGCCTACGGTGGCCTTTCTCAATAGCAAGGTTATGCTCACTGAGTCTGTACATGGTCAAAGCTTTCCTTCATTTTGGGTCAGTCGCAGTGGTCAGGTATTCTGCCACTGTGTACTCTCTGTTTAGGGTCAAATAGCATTCTAGATTACTCAGTTTGCTTGATTCTTTCCAGTGTGTCAAATAGTTAACTTTTTGCTTTCTCATAAATGTGTTGCTGTCCTGGGGCTCTGTGGGGTCTGTTTGTGTTTGTGAACAGAGCCCCAGAACAATCTGGTTGAGGGGACTCTTCTCTAGGTTCATCTCTCTGTAGTTGAGGGCTTTGTGGTGGAATCTGTGGGCATCGCTTCCTTTTAGGTGGTTGTAGAATTTAACTTCTCTTTTCTGGAGTTTGAAAACTAGTGGGTATCGTCTTAATTCTGCATGCATTATTTGATGTTTTACGTTGTTCACTGAGGATATTTTTTGCAGAATTCTGCATGCGGAGTCTCAATTTGGTGTTGGTCCCATTTTGTGAATTCTTGGTTGGTGAGCGGACCCCAGACCTCACAACCATAAAGGGCAATGGGTTCTATAACTGATTGAAGTATTTTTAGCCATATCCTAATTGGGATGTTGAGTTTTATGTTCTTTTTGATGGCATAGACGTTGCCTCGTTTCTTAGATCTTTCAAATCAAATCAAATTGTATTGGTCACATACACATATTTAGCAGATGTTATTGTGGGTGTAGCGAAATGCTTGTGTTTCTAGCTCCAACAGTGCAGTAGTATCTAAAAATTCACAACAATACACACAAATCTAAAAGTAAAAGAATGGAATTAAGAAATATATAAACATTAGATCGAAAAATGTCAGAGGCATTGACTAAAAGTACAGTAGAATAGAATACAGTATATACATATGAGATGAGTAAAGCATTGACTAAAATACAGTATAATAGAATACAGTATATACATATGAGATGAGTAAAGCAGTATGTAAACATTATTTAAACATTATTAAAGTGACTAGTGTTCCATCATTAAAGTGACCAGTGATTCCATGTCTATGTATATAGGGCAGCAGCCTCTAAGGTGCAGGGTTGAGTAACGGGGTGGTAGCCGGCTAGTGATGGCTATTTAACAGTCTGATGGTCTTGAGATAGAAGCTGTTTTTCAGTCTTTCGGTCCCAGCTTTGATGCACCTGTACTGACCTCGCCTTCGGGATTGTTGAGGATCACCGTAGTGAAGGTGTTGTTTTCTACCTTCACCACCTGGGGTCGGCCCGTCCGGAAGTTCAGGACCCAGTTTCACAGGGCGGGGTTCAGACCCAGGGCCCCGAGCTTAATGATGAGCTGCTGCGCCGTCTTCCCCACGCTGTCTGTGTGGGTGGACCATTTCAGTTTGTCCGTGATGTGTACACAGAGGAACTTAAAACTTTACACCTTCTCCACTGCTGTCCCCTTGATGTGGATAGTGGAGGGCTCCCTTTGCTGTTTCCTGAAGTCCACGATCATCTCCTTTGTTTTGTTGACGTTGAGTAAGAAGTTGTTTTCCTGACACAACACTCCGAGTGCCCTCACCTCCTCCCTGTAGGCCGTCTTGTCATTGTTGTTGATCAAGACCCAGGGCCCCGAGCTTAATGATGAGCTTGGAGGGTACTATGGTGTTGAAGGCTGAGCTATAGTCAATGAACAGCATTCTGACATAGGTATTCCTCTTGTCCAGATGGGTTAGGGCAGTGTGCAGTGTGATTGCGATTGCGTCGTCTGTGGACCTATTGGAGTGGTAAGCAAATTGGAGTGGGTCTAGGGTGTCAGGTAAGGTGGAGGTGATATGGTCCTTGACTAGTTTCTCAAAGCCCTTCATGATGACAGAAGTGAGTGCTACGGGGCGATAGTCATTTAGATCAGTTATCTTTGCCTTCTTGGGTACAGGAACAATAGTAGCCATCTTGAAGCATGTGGGAACAGCAGACTGGGATAGGGAGAGATTGAATATGTCCGTAAACACACCAGCCAGCTGGTCTGCGCATGATCTGAGGACACGGCTAGGGATGCCGTCTGGGCCGGCAGCCTTGTGAGGGTTAACACGTTTAAATGTCTTACTCTCGTCGGCCACGGAGAAGTAGAGCTCACAGTCCTTGGTAGCGGGCCGTGTCGGTGGCACTGTATTATCCTCAAAGCGAGCGAAGAAGTTGTTTGGTTTGTCTGGAAGCCAGACGTCGGTGTCCGTGACGTGGCTGGTTTTCTTTCTGTAGTCCGTGATTGTCTGTAGACCCTGCCACGTACGTCTCGTGTCTGAGCCGTTGAATTGTGACTCCACTTTGTCCCTGTACCAACATTTCGCTTGTTTGATTGCCTTGCGGAGGAATAACTACACTGTTTGTATTCGACCAGATTCCTATTGGTTAAATACGATGGTTCACACTTTCAGTTTTTCTCAATAGCAAAGCTGTGCTCACTGAGACTTTATGTTGTCAAGGTTTTTCTAAGGTTTTGATCGGTAACTATGGTCAAATAGTTAGCTACGGTGTCAATTTAGAGACAGATAGTCATTTTGCTTTGTGCTTGTGTTTCCCAATAAGTAATGTAGTTGTGTTTTGATTGTGTTGTAATTTGGTTCATTCTGATTGATTGGATGTTCTGGTCCTGAGGCTTCAGTGTGTTAGTAGAACAGGTTAGTGAACTCAGCCCCAGGACCAGCTGGATGAGGGTCCTGAGGCTTCAGTGTGTTAGTAGAACAGGTTAGTGAACTCAGCCCCAGGACCAGCTGGATGAGGGTCCTGAGGCTTCAGTGTGTTAGTAGAACAGGTTAGTGAACTCAGCCCCAGGACCAGCTGGATGAGGGTCCTGAGGCTTCAGTGTGTTAGTAGAACAGGTTAGTGAACTCAGCCCCAGGACCAGCTGGATGAGGGTCCTGAGGCTTCAGTGTGTTAGTAGAACAGGTTTGTGAACTCAGCCCCAGGACCAGCTGGATGAGGGTGCTGAGGCTTCAGTGTGTTAGTAGAACAGGTTTGTGAACTCAGCCCCAGGACCAGCTGGATGAGGGTGCTGAGGCTTCAGTGTGTTAGTAGAACAGGTTAGTGAACTCAGCCCCAGGACCAGCTGGATGAGGGTCCTGAGGCTTCAGTGTGTTAGTAGAACAGGTTTGTGAACTCAGCCCCAGGACCAGCTGGATGAGGGGACTCTTTTCTTTGCTCAACTCTTGGCATTGCAGGGCTTGGTAATGATATGAGATGGGTCTTTGTTTTTTTTAGATGTTTCCAAAACTGAATTGCTCTTTTTTATTTATTTTTATTATTAATGGATATTGGCCTAATTCTGCCCTGCATGCATTGTTTGTAGTTTTCCTCTGGACATATAGGACAATCTTACAGAACTCTGCATGCAGTGTTTCCATGGGGTGTTTGTCTCATTGGTTGAAATGCTGTTTTGCAAGTGAAATCAAATCAAATTGTATTTGTCACATGCACCGAATACAACAGGTTTAGACCTTACCGTGAAATGCTGACTTACGTGTGGACCCCACACCTCGCTGCCATAAAGTGCAATTGGTTCAACGACACATTCAATTCATTGTAGCCTAATTTGAATAGGTATTTCAATTTGAATTTGCTTTTTAATGGCGTAGAATGCCCTGCGTGCTTTCTCTCTCAGTTCATTCACTGCCTCATTAAGGTGTCCAGTTGAGCTTATTTTTAAACCCCAGTAATTGTAGTGTGTACAGTACTCTATATATATAAACCTCAGTAATTGTAGTGTGTACAGTACTCTATATATTTAAACCTCAGTAATTGTAGTGTGTACAGTACTCTATATATTTAAACCTCAGTAATTGTAGTGTGTACAGTACTCTATATATTTAAACCTAAGTAATTGTAGTGTGTACAGTACTCTATATATTTAAACCTCAGTAATTGTAGTGTGTACAGTACTCTATATATTTAAATCTCAGTAATTGTAGTGTGTACAGTACTGTATATATTTAAATCTCAGTAATTGTAGTGTGTACAGTAATCTATATATTTAAACTTCAGTAATTGTAGTGTGTACAGTACTCTATATATTTAAACCTCAGTAATTGTAGTGTGTACAGTACTCTATATATTTAAACCTCAGTAATTGTAGTGTGTACAGTACTCTATATATTTAAACCTCAGTAATTGTAGTGTGTACAGTAGTCTATATATTTAAACCTCAGTAATTGTAGTGTGTACAGTACTCCATGTATTTAAACCTCAGTAATTGTAGTGTGTACAGTACTCTATATATTTAAACCTCAGTAATTGTAGTGTGTACAGTACTCTATATATTTAAACCTCAGTAATTGTAGTGTGTACAGTACTCTATATATTTAAACCTCAGTAATTGCAGTGTGTGCAGTACTATATATATTTAAACCTCAGTAATTGTAGTGTGTACAGTACTATATATATTTAAACCTAGTAATTGTAGTGTGTACAGTACTCTATATATTTAAACCTCAGTAATTGTAGTGTGTACTGTACTCTATATATTTAAACCTCAGTAATTGTAGTGTGTACAGTACTCTATATATTTAAACCTCAGTAATTCTAGTGTGTACAGTAGTCTATATATATTTAAACCTCAGTAATTGTAGTGTGTACAGTAGTTTATATATTTAAACCTCAGTAATTGTAGTGTGTACAGTACTCTATATATTTAAACCTCAGTAATTGTAGTGTGTACAGTAGTCTATATATATATTTAAACCTCAGTAATTGTAGTGTGTACAGTAGTCTGTATATATTTAAACCTCAGTAATTGTATTGTGTACAGTACTCTATATATTTAAACCTCAGTAATTGTACTGTGTACAGTACTCTATATATTTAAACCTCAGTAATTGTAGTGTGTACAGTACTCTGTATATTTAAACCTCAGTAATTGTAGTGTGTACAGTACTCTATATATTTAAACCTCAGTAATTGTAGTGTGTACAGTACTCTATATATTTAAACCTCAGTAATTGTAGTGTGTACAGTACTCTATATATTTAAACCTCAGTAATTGTAGTGTGTACAGTACTCTATATATTTAAACCTCAGTAATTGTAGTGTGTACAGTAGTCTATATATTTAAACCTCAGTAATTGTAGTGTGTACAGTACTATATATATTTAAACCTCAGTAATTGTAGTGTGTGCAGTACTTGATATATTTTGTACCAATTGAGAACGTTGGTCTAATTCCCTGAGATCTGGATCTTCTCTGGAAAAATCATTATTTTAGTCTTTTTGGGTTTTACTGCCAGGGCCCAGGTCTGGCAGTACTTTTCTAGCAGGTCCAGGCTCTGCTGTAGGCCAGGTGCTGTGGGGGTTTACTGCCAGGGCCCAGGTCTGGCAGTTCTGCTCTAACAGGTCCAGGCTCTGCTGTAGGCCAGGTGATCTGGGTGACAGCAGGCATAGGTCATCTGCCAAGAGAATGTATTTAACCTCTGAATTGTGGAGAACAATCGGGGCAGAGGATTTTTCTAAAATAGTGGTCAATTCGTTGATGTAAATATTGAAGAGTGCAGGGCTCAGATTGCAACCCTTGCGAAGGCCCCACTCCTGCTTAAAGAATTCAGTTATTTTCTTGCCAATTTTGATGCTGCGCGTATTGCTAGTATACATTGATTTAATTAGGTCAAATGTTTTACCCCATGCATCACTTTCAATAACTTTGTAGAACAATCTTTTCAATTTGTTGCAGCTAGAGACTGGAAAGAGCTGCACAAACACTCAAACTGGACAGTTTTATCTCAATCTCTTCATTGAAAGACTCAGTCATGGACACTCTTACTGACAGTTGTGGCTGCTTTGTGTGATGTATTGTTGTCTCTACCTTCTTGCCCTTTGTGCTGTTGTCTGTGCCCAATAATGTTTGTACCATGTTTTGTGCTGCTACCATGTTGTGCTGCTACCATGTTGTTGTCATGTTGTGTTGCTACCATGCTGTGTTGTCATCTGTTGCTGCCTTGCTATGTTGTTGTCTTAGGTCTCTCTTTATGTAGTGTTGTGGTGTCTCTCTTGTCGTGATGTGTGTTTTGTCCTATATTTTTATTTAATTTATTTATATTTTTAATCCCATCCCCCAACCCCAAAGGAGGCCTTTTGCCTTTTGGAAGGCCGTCGTTGTAAATAAGAATTTATTTTTTTAACTGACTTGCCTAGTTAAATAAAGGTTTAATAAAAATATTTCAATTAAAAAACCTGTAAAATCAAATGCTTTTTGGAAGTCGATAAAGCAAGCATACATTTTGGTGAACATGTTTATCTATCATGGTGTGTAGGGTGTAGGTGCGATGTTTTGCTATAAATCCAACATGGCTTTAACTCAAGACATTGTGCTTATTAAGGAAGTTTAGAACTCTTACATTTATAATACTACAGAAAACCTTCCCCAGGTTACCGTTCACACAAATGCCTCTGTAATTGTTAGGGTCAAATTTGTCTCCGTTCTTAAAGATTGGGGTTATGAGTCCTTGATTCCAGATGTCAGGGAAATAACCTACACTCAGGATCAAATTAAACAGCAATCAGGTACATGTGTTTTTATTTTTTATTTGAGAGTCTGAAGTTTGTTATAGAGCTCCTGGTCAGTAATTGGGGGAGTCCAATGGATTTTGATGGTCCTTAATAGCTTTTTCTAATCCATTCAACTTCTCATGCACTTGGTATTGGTTTTATTTTTTTAGAGGACGCTGTTTTTTGTAGAACAGTGTGTGTTTTTTGTAGAACAGTGTGTGTTTTTTGTAGAACAGTGTGTTTTTTGTAGAACAGTGTGTGTTTTTTGTAGAACAGTGTGTGTTTTTTTGTTTATGTCTCCCGAGTGGCGCAGCAGTCTAAGGCACTGCATCTCAGTGCAAGAGGCATCACTACGGTCCCTGGTTCAAATCCACGCTATATCACATCCGACTGCGATTGTGAGTTCCATAGGGCGGGGGCACAATTGGCCCAGCGTCGTCTGGGTTTGGCCGGAGTAGGCCGTCATTGTAAATAAGAATTTGTTCTTAAACTGACTTGCCCAGTTAAATTAATAAAATGGGTCGTACGTACTATGCCACTGTTTCGTATCACTAATTACTCTAGTTCAGTTTTTTCCAATTTGGCCAGAAGTTGTTTGTGTTTATGGACTCCTCAGTTTATATCAGCTGCTTACTGTGTTTTTTTGGTTCTGAGCGTACGTTTTAAAGTCTCACAGTAATGAAGGCGTAATTCCCCATTATTTGGGTTTCTGTGCTTTTGGTTTGATAGTTGTCATCTGTTTGTTTGCCATTTGACTGAATATATTGTTGATGTTTTTTTACAGGTTTTTTTTGTATTGCTTTCTGGTATTCTCTGTGCTGCTTTGGGCCCGTTTGTATGCATTTCTGATTTTCTACAGCCTACTAGGCTGTGAATGTGTGGTTGTTTCCATGTCTGTTCTTTTGAGGAACAACGTAATTTAGCTGTTATCAGACAGAGGTGTTAGTGGCTTGACGGTGAATGAGCTGAGAGAGAAAGGGTCAATGTCTGTAATCATATAGTCTACTGTACTGTGGCCAAGAGGTGTTGTCACTGTTGTTTCTATGGGGCAGATTAAGACAGTTAGAAACAGTATGGCCTGTAATAAAGCTGTCCCCTTGTGTGGTCAATAGATCAGGTAGTGTTCCTGTGCGCGCATTTGTGTCCTCACAGATGAGCACATTTCCCTGGGCCTGGAAAGGGCACGTCTCCTCTGAGTAATAGAGGGATTCTGAGGGGGCGATATATATCGCAGTTTTAACCAAATGTGATATTTACCCATTTTGAAGGGATCAATTACATTTTTGTAGTTCTGATTTGTACCAAATGATCAATCCTCCAGAGTCTCTGCCTCTATTGACAGAGGTGTGTTTCTGCGACGGCACAATAACCTCTTTGTAGCCTGTGGGACAGTGAGTGACGATGTCTGTCTTGCACCATGTCTCTTCAGTCCAAAGGAAAGAATAGCACAGTCAGAAATACAGTTACTACTAAACTTCTAAGTTGTTCAGAGTGAGATAAACAGGACAGTCAGAAATACAGTAACTACCAAACTTCTAAGTTGTTCAGAGTGAGAAAAACAAGATAACAGCAAACACTCCTGATTTTTTTCCCTTCTTCCTATTTATTGAACAAGTAAACTTTTAGTGCAATAGCTGTGTGTCCCCCCCCCCCTCTCTGTGCATGAAGCCGGTCCAAAGCTCCTGTGGCCAGCAGTAGCTAAATGTTCCACGTCCCTTTACAAGCGGCATGCCATGAGACTGTGAAAAGCTACAGTAGGATTTCTGCTGTGAACCAGGGGGGCATTCTGCAGACTGTGGGATGTGTCTAAACTGTGGTAATATAACATTATTGTTTTGGTAAGGAGAACAGCACCTGTATGAAAGCATGCGGCTTCAGCACTGTGGTTGTTGTGGAGACCCGACATACTGGCCAGAACAGAGTTCAACTCCAATGCTGAGGTGACCAGACATACTGGCCAGAACAGAGTTCAACCCCAATGCTGAGGTGACCAGACATACTGGCCAGAACAGAGTTTAACCTCAATGCTGAGGGGTGGTGTGTATAACCTGTTCATTACACACAGACAATAATGATATATCCCCTGAAACAACGGTTAGGACTACGGTCTATTGAGATTTTATAATCTCTTGTCCATTCATCAGTCCGCAGACAGACCTGGGTGTGACTTCATACAAGAAACAGAACTGACCCAAGAGTGAGTTTCACAAAAACCTTCATAGCACAAAGATCATCAAAGGAAAATGGACATCCGAACGGCAATCTCAGAACTCAGTCCTATAAAAGGTTTTGGGAAACTCAGCCTGAGCAGAGGAAGAAGAAAAAAAAAATAGTCATTTTGTGGTTCCAGATGCTCCTACACGATGAATCAGATCAGAGGGCTGGGAGCCTGTTTAAGAACACAGCAGACCGAAACCAGAGACAGAAGGAGTAACCCAGATATATCACAGGGGCTATAAAGTTGAAGCATCTGTTTTGAACACCAAATATGGTAGTGAGAGGAAGTCCAGTGGCAGGAAGTGGGAGGATCTTTTGTTGCTCAGTTGGTAGAGCATGGTGCTTGTCATGCCCCCCCCCCCCCCCCCCCCACCACTCATAAGTAAAATGTATACGCACATGACTATATGCCGCTTTGGATAAAAGTGTCTGCCAAATGGCATATTAAAGACGCTGGACCTAGGCGAAACTGGGCTGACATTCTGTAAATGTTCTCATAGATTAAAAATCTGATCTCATTGAATGTTTTGGTTCCCAAAACTAAAATCTGTCGCGAACATAGTTTTATAGACTTTACGCTTTGCCAATGAAATTGCGTTGTTTAGGAGAGCAAGGTCGAATTGAGTTTGTGCACGTCACAGAAGAGGCGTTCCCTAACAAAAATATGCAAATACATGCTACAACACCGCCAACAGGATCTTGCTAGCTCGTGCTTGGCTTTGCCCACCTCCTTGCTTGTTCTGTCCATTATGCTTAATTTGCTCTCAATGTAAACGACACAGATGAACTATCTTGGGTTATTTATAAATATCTTTGACTTACCTGCTTAATACTCACATGTTTGTGTAGGTGCAGCTTAGGCTTGGTTAAAGCATCTCTTTATCAAGATGGGAGGGCTGCTAAACCAGCCTTGATAAATCGTTTATTTTTATTTTTTATAAAGTCGACATTTACCAGCACAAAAGGCACATATCTCCTTCCATGGGCGCTGTGGTCATGGCTGGATAGGCTGCAAATCCGCTCTCAAAAATCTATGGATTGCCATTTCACAACTGTGTTACCCGTTAAGACCTGCTTTTTGAGGGTCTTAAAACTTCCCATTAGTGCTGCATGAAATCTGGCGCTTGTTTTTAAGGACACAGATATTGCCGACCCTGGGATTAGAGCTGGAAAATGCCAGTGTGCCAGGTTTTACATGACTAAATTGCAATCCAAAGTGGGTTTGAGACTAAGCGCCAGCCAAAAATATAGCCTTGAGTGAGAAGTGACTGTGGTTTAGCAATGCTAGGCTAGCCAATCACCACTAGGTTTATCAGCGCTAGGCTAGCAAGCTAGCTATACACCACTATGTTTATCAGCGCTAGGCTAGCAAGCTAGCTACACATCACTAGGTTTATCAGCGCTAGACTAGCAAGCTGGCTACACACACACCACTAGGTTTATCAGCCCTAGGCTAGCTAGCTAGCTACACACCCCTAGGTTTATCAAAGCTAGGCTAGCCAGCTAGCTACACACTAGTAGGTTTATCAAAGCTAGGCTAGCAAGCTAGTTACACACATCTAGGTTTATCAGCGCTAGGCTAGCAAGCTAGCTACACGCCTAGCTATTCAGAGTCATCCTTGTCTTTAATAACCAAATGTCTCTCAATTAAAATTCTCAAGTAAAATGTTGTCTTGCTAAAAAAATTGTTTTTTAAATTCAGTCTTTGCGGATAGGGAGCTACATTATTCCAGAATGAGAGGAGAGAAAGCCGCACTACTAGAAAACAGACACTCTTATCTTTTAGTAGGTTCAACAACACTTGTCATTGTCACCTTGGAGACTAATAAATCATTCCACCCTCTCTGGTTCAAATGATCCTCTAGTACATAGAACCCACAGGCCAGCTGTTGTGGTTGCTCCTCCATTTTAAAGTATGGATGTAAAACTCCTGCCACAGACAACTCTATTTCCGAGGTTCAGTCCCACCCTTCCTGTTTTTTTGAGGATGTTTGAACAAATGTATTTTTTTTTGGAGTCGGACGAATAAATGTTATTGGCCATCGTAGTTGGAGCTGAAAGATACAGTTGCTCTGTACCTGACACACACACACACACACACACACACACACACACACACACACACACACACACACACACACACACACACACACACACACACACACACACACACACACACACACACAGCTGGACAGCCACAGAGAGAGAGAGAGGGTGACTCCCTGGTACATTCTTAGCATTACTACCAACCACATGAAGAGACCAGGCCAACCCTAACCTTAATCCAGGCCAGCGTAGCGTAGGCTGCTACAGGCCTCAGAGCTGCAAATAGACTGTCAACCAGGACAAGAGAGGACTTACATCAGCGTCCATGAATGGAGCTAATTTTCATTAATTAGATTTATTTAGCCAAGATAGTCCACTTTGTGACTCTTGCCACTGCTTTCCAGGGAGTCCTGAGCTGTGTGGTCACTGTGTGCCAGTCAGTTAACCTACCACGCTGATTCCACTGTACCACACAGTCAGTTAACCTACCACGCTGATTCCACTGTGTCACTGCCAGTCTGTTAACCTACCATGCTGATTCCACTGTGTCACACAGTCAGTTAACCTACCACGCTGATTCCACTGTGTCACTGCCACACAGTCAGTTAACCTACCACGCTGATTCCACTGTGTCACTACCAGTCAGTTAACCTACCACGCTGATTCCACTGTGCCACACAGTCAGTTAACCTACCATGCTGTTTCCACCGTATTTGTATTTATTTGTATTAGGCAGCAGCTACTCTTCCTGTGGTCCGGCAAAACTAAGGCAGTTTTTAAAAAACATTACAATACGTTCATTACAGAATTCACAACACACTAAGCCCTTATTCCACTACCACATATCTACAATACAAAATCCATGCGTACGTGTGTGTGCGTGTGTCTGTGCCTATGTTTGTATAACTTCACAGTCCCCGCTGTTCCATAAGGTTTATTTTTATCTGTTTTTTTAATCTGATTCTACTGCTGCATCAGTTACTTGATGTGGAATAGAGTTCCATGTAGTCATGGCTCTATGTAGTACTGTGCGCCTCCCATAGTCTGTTCTGGACTTGGGGACTGTGAAGAGACCTCTGGTGGCATGTCTTGTGGGGTATGGATGGGTGTCTGAGTTGTGTGCCAGTCGTTTAAACAGACACCTCGGTGCATTCAACATGTCAATACCTCTCACAAATACAAGTAGTGATGAAATCAATCTCTCCTCCACTTTAAGCTGGGAGAGATTGAAATGCATATTATTAATGTTTGCTCTCGTTGTACATCCAAGGGCCAGTCGTGCTGCCCTTTTCTGAGACAATTGCAATTTTCCTAAGTCCCTCTTTGTGGCACCTGACCACACGACTGAACAGTAGTCCAGGTGCGACAAAGCTAAGGGCCTGTAGGATCTGCCTTGTTGATAGTGTTGTTAAGAAGGCAGAGCATCGCTTTATTATAGACAGACTTCTCCCCATCTTAGCTACTGTTGTATCAATATGTTTTGACCATGACAGTTTACAATCCAGGGTTACTCCAAGCAGTTTAGTCACCTCAACTTTCTCAATTTCCACATTATTTATTATAATATTAAGTTGAGGTTTAGGGTTTAGTGAATGATTCGTCCCAAATACAATGCTTAGTTTTAGAAATATTTAGGACTAACTTATTCCTTTGCACCCACTCTGAAACTAACTGCAGCTCTTTGTAAAGTGTTGCAGTCATTTCAGTCACTGTAGTAGCTGACATGTATAGTGTTGGCTTTACTCAAAGCCAGTGGCATGTCGTTAGTAAAGATTGAAAAAAGTAAGGGGCCTAGACAGCTGCCCTGGGGAATTCCTGATTCTACCTGGATTATGTTGGAGGCTTCCATTAAAGAACACCCTCTGTGTTCTGTTAGGCAGGTAACTCTTTATAAGCATTATAGCAAGGGGTGTAAAGCCATAACACATCCGTTTTTCCAGCAACAGACTATGATCAATAATGTCAAAAGCTGCACTGAAGTCTAACACAACAGCCACAATCTTTTTATCGTCAATTTCTCTCAGCCAATCATCAGTCATTTGTGTAACTGCTGTGCTTGCTGAATGTGCTTCACTATAAGCATGCTGAAAGTCTGTTGTCAATTTGTTTACTGTAAAATAGCATTGTATCTGGTCAAAAAAAAATAATCCAAAAGTTTACTAAGGGTTGGTAACAAGCTGATTGGTCGGCTATTTGAGCCAGTAAAGGGGGCTTTACTATTCTTAGGTAGCAGAATTACTTTTGCTTCCCTCCAGGCCTGAGGGCAACACACTCTCTAATAGGCTTAAATTGAAGATGTGGCAAATAGGAGTGGCAATATTGTCCTCTATTATCCTCAGTAATTTTCCATTCAAGTTGCCAGACCCCGGTGGCTTGTCATTGTTGATAGACAACAATAATTTTTTCACCTCTTCCACACTTAAAATTACAATTCTTCTCTTTCATAATTTGGTCAGATTGTCACGGTTGTCGTCGGTGAAAGAGGACCAAAACGCAGCAGGTACGTGTATGCTCATTTTGATGATTTATTAACTTCAAACAATGAACGTACAAAAATAACAAACACGAGAAACGAACGAACGAACGACAACAAAACAGTCTGGCAAAGCCTAAGCTCAACACAGAACAATCACCCACGAATCACAAACAAACACACCCTAATATATGGGACTCTCAATCAAAGGCAGATAGACAACACCTGCCTTCAACTGAGAGTCCCAACCCCAATCAGCACAACATAGAAACACACTCACCAGACTAGACATAGAAATACATAAACATAGAACATCAACCCAAAACCCCGGAAACACTAAATCAAACCCCCCTTTTAACAAACACACCACCCTGAACCACATAAAACAAATACCCCCTGCCACGCCCTGACCAAACTACAAAACAATTAACCTAATATACTGGCCAGGACACAGATATACTTGGATGTGTAGTGTCAGCGTTTGTTGCTGGCATGTCATGCCTTAGTTTGCTAATTAAAAAATCATTAAATTAGTTGGCAATATCAGTGGGTTTTGTGATGAATGAGCCATCTGATTCAATGAATGAGGGAGTTTGCCTTTTTTCCTAAAATTTAATTGAAGGTTTTTACTGTCATTCTTTATTTAATTTATAATATATATATATATAATAATTATTTCTTTCATTGTATAGTTTCTTCTTTTCAATCAGTTTAGTCACATGATTTCTCAATTCGCAGTATGTTTGCCAATAGGTTGTGCAGCCAGACTTATTTGCCATTCCTTTTGCCTCATCCCTCTCAACAATGCAATGTTATAATTCCTTATCAATCCACGGGGATTTAACAGTTTTACATAAATGTGTCAAGTGCAACGTCTGTTTGCTCCTCATTACACATCACGGACCTACAAATATGATTTACATCAACAACATAGGAATCACTACAAAACTTACTGTATGACCTCTTATACACTTAGATTTTCCTAGATATGGCTACTATACTGTGATCACTACATTCTATGGATCTACATACTGATCAATACATTCCTGTGCTGTTTGTAACTACCCTGATATGTTGACTGATAACCTGAACCAGGTTGCAGGCACTAGTTACAGTTTGGAGCTTTTTCTTGAGTGGGCAGCTTGATGAGAGCCAGTCAATATTTAAATCACTCAGAAAATATACCTCTCTGTTGATATCACATACATTATCAAGCATTTCACACATATTATCCAGATACTGACTGTTAGCACTTGGTGGTCTATAGCAGCTTCCCACCAGAATGGGCTTTAGGTGAGGCAGATGAACCTGTAGCCATATTACTTCAACAGTATTTAACATGAGATCCTCTCTAATCTTTACAGGAATGTGGTTATGAATATAAACAGCAACACCTCCACCACTGGCATTTCTGTATTTTCTGTAAACGTCATAATTTTGTATTGCTACAACTGTGTCATCAAAACTATAGTCTACGTGAGTTTCAGAGATAGTCAGAATATGAATGTCATCTGTTACTAGCAAGTTATTTTGAGCACTTTTCTAGGATGCTTGCTTGTTTTCATTGTTTTACTGGGAAGCTTACTAGAAGTAGATATTCCCATGTTATTTATGTTAGTGCAGGGTGAGTTGCAAACAGTGGACTTCCTATTAGGGCACACCGCCTCATTGCTAACAGCATAAATCTGGTTCATAGACACATGATTGTTGCATACAGTAGCTGCAAAGGAGTCAGAGCATAGAGGGACATAAATTAGGTTACTTACATTGTGTCTACCAATGCCCCCGGTATAATGTACATTTGCTAAAGCATTATGATGACTCAGTGACACAATGTGGGTTTTATCGGATGGGGCCACAGTGTCTCCTGACCCCTCCTGTCTCAGCCTCCAGTATTTATGCTGCAGTAGTTTATGTGTCGGGGGGCTAGGGTCAGTCTGTCACATCTGGAGTATTTCTCTTGTCTTTTCCGGTGTCCTGTGTGAATTTAAATATGCTCTCTCTAATTCTCTCTTTCTCTCATTATTTCTTTCTTTCTCTCTCTCGGAGGACCTGAGCCCTAGGACCATGCCTCAGGACTACCTGGCTTGATGACTCCTTGCTGTCCCCAGTCCACCTGGCCGTGCTGCTGCTCCAGTTCCAACTGTTCTGCCTGCGGCTATGGAACCCTGACCTGTTCACCGGACGTGCTACCTGTTCCAGACCTGCTGTTCAATTACTCACAATTTATAACTCTTGTGTTACTGAATTGTTGCACCCTCGACAACTACTATGATTATTATTATTTGACCATGCTGGTCATTTATGAACATTTGAACATCTTGGCCATGTACTGTTATAATCTCCACCCGGCACAGCCAGAAGAGGACTGGCCACCCCTCATAGCCTGGTTCCTCTCTAGGTTTCTTCCTAGGTTCTGGCCTTTCTAGGGAGTTTTTCCTAGCCACCGTGCTTCTACACCTGCATTGCTTGCTGTTTGGGGTTTTAGGCTGGGTTTCTGTACAGCACTTTGAGATATCAGCTGATGTAAGAAGGGCTATATAAATACATTTGATTTGATTTGATTTGACATTGTTTTTGCACCAGGAACAGCTCACTTCCCAGCTCACACTCTCAAACACATTGATACCCTGAACGCAGCTCACTCTCCAGACCCCAATCACCTGATTTCACACACCTACATGTCATTTACACACAGTATTTAGTTCAGTTCTTTGCACCCCATCATCGTGAGGTATTGTTGGGTTTGACACACATTCAAGTCGGAGCTCTGTTTATTTCCGTATTAGTCCCGTGTATCGTAGTTTTTGGCCATCCTCACTAACGATGCCTTTTTGCCTATTCCCTGCCTGTACTTTTCCCTTTTTGGACCCCCTGTGTATGACCTTCTGCCTGCCCCTGGACCCAGCTACCTGCCTCCTCCTGTGTATGACCTTCTGCCTGCCCCTGGACCCAGCTACCTGCCTCCTCCTGTGGTCCTTCACAATAAACACCTACTGCTCCCTACTGCTCCCTGCGCTTGAAACCAGCTCTCTGTCTCCACCGATCGTTGTTTCTGTGTCTTTTGGTTTTGTCTGTCTGTCCCGCACCTGTTTTGTGTCTGTCATTAGTGGGGGGTTATTTAGTGTGTATTTTCAGTTTGGGTTCTCGTGCGGGATTGTTTATTGTCCACTCAGGACAGTTGTGTGTCTGGCCTGTTTCGCTGGCCTGTGTCAGATTTATTGCCGGGCTGTGCCCCATGCGCTTTTTCCTCGTGTTTATTTTGGGAATGTGTTTTCCCTGGCGGACTTTATTGAGCGCCCTGTGCCTTTCGGCTTATTGTGTTTTTTCCCGTTAAAACACAGTTGCTCCGGGCCTCTGTCTCCTGATTCCGCATCTCCACTGGTCCTAGAATTCCGTGACATGGTGAGGAAGGTCTAGTGTGTTTAAATGATATGACAAGACCATTGCGCCCAGCTTTAGCCTCCAAATGGCTTTCACAACAGTGACTAAAATATTGTTATTTAGAAGAGAAGGCCAAGGAGTACAGAGCCAAGCCCAGTGGACTGTGAGGGGGACCAAGGGAACTGTATCATACAACAAGGGGATGGACTGTGAAGATGGGGCTGCAGTGGATAGCTTCCGTTTTAAGGGCTCCTGCCCAATGCTGCTGTTTTGTGTTTGTTTTTTTTACGCTGATCCTATCTTTTTTGGTACATAATATTTCCGCCATCGTTTCCTATGACCGAAAACAGCTTCTGGCAGTGGTGTAAAGTACTGAAGTCATTTTTTGGGGTATCTGTACTTTACTATTTATATGTTTGACAACTTTTACTTCACTACACTACTCTTAAAGAAAATAATGTACCTTTTTACTCCAGACATTTTCCCTGACACTCAAAAGTACTAGTTACATTTAGAATGCTTAGCAGGACAGGAAAATTGTCCAATTCACACATTGATCAAGAAAACAACTGTCACATGTGCTCCCTCCCCTGGCCTCTAGGTCACCAGGCTGCTCGTTATGGCGCACACGTCACCATCGTTACACACACCTGAGCGTCATCAGATTCACCTGGACTCCATCACCTCCTTGATTACCTGCCCTATATATGTCACTCCCTTTGGTTCCTTCCCCAGGCGTCATTGTTTCTGTTTCATGTCTGTGCGTTGCTCGTGTTTCTTGTTTGTATTATGTTTAGTTTATTGATTAAATTACTCACTTCCTGACTTTGCTTCCTGACTCTCAGCTCACTCGTTACAGAATGACGCCTCACCAAAGGGAAGGATCAGGGGGTGTTTTAAATATATATATATATATTGTGTTGGAGATGATGTCGGGTCCGGGTTTCCGAACCGGAGCTAGTGTTCGTGGCCAGTGTTTGCTTGTTTGCAGACTGTTTGTACAGCTTTGACAGCGCTACTGATAGTAGTGATGGTGCTTGGCTTGCACGCGCAAATTCATCACACATCATTCTATTACAGAATTGTGTTATTTGACGTGTCAAATTAAAAGCTTATTTAACGCGTCAAATAGTGTTATTTTTTTTGACACGTAAAGACCCAAACGTCGTTCCATACGTAGCACTCACGTCTGTAACCATGAAGTGCTTTGAAAGGCTGGTCATGGCTCACATCAACACCATTATCCCAGAAACCCTAGACCCACTCCAATGTGCATACCGCCCCAACAGATCAACAGGTGATGCGATCTCTACTCCATTCCTCACTGCCCTTTAACACCTGGACAAGAGGAACAGCTATGTGTAAATGCTGTTCATTGACTACAGCTCAGCGTTCAAATACCAGAGTGCCCTCCAAGCTCATCACTAAGCTAAGGACCCTGGGACTGAAAACCTCCCTCTGAAACTCGATCCTGGACTTCCTGACTGGACGCCCCCCAGGTGGTGAGGGTAGGCGAGGGGCGGTGTTGTGAGGGCGAGGGGGCGGTGTTATGAGGGAGAGGGGGCGGTGTTCTGAGGGGAGAGGGGGCGGTGTTATGAGGGAGAGGGGGCGGTGTTATGAGGGAGAGGGGGCGGTGTTATGAGGGGAGAGGGGGTGGTGTTATGAGGGAGAGGGGGCGGTGTTATGAGGGAGAGGGGGCGGTGTTATGAGGGGAGAGGGGGCGGTGTTATGAGGGAGAGGGGGCGGTGTTATGAGGGAGAGGGGGCGGTGTTATGAGGGAGAGGGGGCGGTGTTATGAGGGGAGAGGGGGCGGTGTTATGAGGGGAGAGGAGGCGGTGTTATGAGGGAGAGGGGCCGGTGTTATGAGGGTGAGGGGGCGGTGTTATGAGGGAGAGGGGGCGGTGTTATGAGGGAGAGGGGGCGGTGTTATGAGGGAGAGGGGGCGGTGTTATGAGGGAGAGGGGGCGGTGTTATGAGGGAGAGGGGGCGGTGTTGTGAGGGGAGAGGGGGCGGTGTTATGAGGGTGAGGGGGCGGTGTTATGAGGGCGGGGGGCGGTGTTATGAGGCAGAGGGGGCGGTGTTATGAGGGGAGAGGGGGCGGTGTTATGAGGGAGAGGGGGCGGTGTTATGAGGGAGAGGGGGCGGTGTTATGAGGGAGAGGTGGCGGTGTTATGAGGGCGAGGGGGGGCGGTGTTATGAGGGCGGTGTTATGAGGGCGAGGTGGGTTGTTATGAGGGAGAGGGGGCGGTGTTATGAGGGGGGGGGTGTTATGAGGGGAGAGGGGGCGGTGTTATGAGGGAGAGGTGGCGGTGTTATGAGGGAGAGGGGCGGTGTTATGAGGGAGAGGGGGGCGGTGTTATGAGGGGAGAGGGGGCAGTGTTATGAGGGCGAGGGGGCGGTGTTATGAGGGAGAGGGGGCGGTGATATGAGGGACAGGGGGCGGTGTTATGAGGGAGAGGGGCGGTGTTATGAGGGAGAGGGGGCGGTGTTATGAGGGGAGAGGGGGCGTTGTTATGAGGGAGAGGGGGCGGTGTTATGAGGGAGAGGGGGCGGTGTAATGAGGGAGAGGGGCGGTGTTGTGAGGGAGAGGGGGCGGGGTTATGAGGGAGAGGGGGGCGGTGTTATGAGAGGGGAGAGGGGGCGGTGTTATGAGGGAGAGGGGGCGGTGTTATGAGGGAGAGGGGGCGGTGTTATGAGGGGAGAGGGGGCGGTGTTATGAGGGAGAGGGGACGGTGTTATGAAGGAGAGGGGCGGTGTTATGAGGGAGAGGGGGTGGTGTTATGAGGGAGAGGGGCGGGTGTTATGAGGGGAGAGGGGGCGGTGTTATGAGGGAGAGGGGGCGGTGATATGAGGGGACAGGGGACGGTGTTAAGAGGGAGAGGGGGCGGTGTTATGAGGGAGGAGGGGCGGTGTTATGAGGGGGAGAGAGGGCGGTGTTATGAGGGAGAAGGGGGCGGTGTTATGAGGGCGGGGGGCGGTGTAATGAGGGAGAGGGGGCGGTGTTATGAGGGGAGAGGGGGCGGTGTTATGAGGGGAGAGGGGCGGTGTTATGAGGGCGAGGGGCGGTGTTATGAGGGAGAGGGGGCGGTGTTATGAGGGGAGAGGGGGGCGGTGTTATGAGGGGAGGGGGGGTGGTGTTATGAGGGAGAGGGGGGGCGGTGTTATGAGGGAGAGGGGGGGCGGTGTTATGAGGGAGAGGGGTGGTGTTATGAGGGGCGAGGGGCGATGTTATGAGGGGAGAGGGGGCGGTGTCATGAGGGAGAGGGGGCGGTGTTGTGAGGGAGGGGGGTGTGGCGGTGTTTGAGGGAGAGGGGGGGGGGGTGTTATTAGGGGAGAGGGGGGCAGTGTTATGAGGGAGAGGGGCGGTGTTACGAGGGGAGAGGGGACGGTGTTATGAGGGAG